>NC_134826.1:148769552-148821440 GCF_004210375.1 Tachypleus tridentatus | reverse complement strand
GAACAATAAGAATATAAACCTGAAGATGACCTAGGAAGGTCGAAAACGTTGCTCCTTCTCCTTGTCAATAAAAGTGTTAATACCCATACCAGTCGTTGTGAGATACATTATACTAAACCCAAAATTACCACGCCTACGGACCCGAGTATCGACTTTTTTTACTATAAAAATATTTTTATCACAAAAATAAAGATCTATATTACTGTCCAGAGCAATAGAAATATGGAAAAGCAGTGGAATTTGACTGATATACTCCTGCTCTGGGTCGGGAAGAGCAGTGTAATCTGACTGATATACTCCTGCTCTGGGTCGGGAAGAGCAGTGGAATCTGACTGATATACTCCTGTTCTGGGTCGGGAAGAGCAGTGGAATTTCACTCCTGCTTTTGGTCAGATAAATCCGCCTAATATAAACAAAGTTGAAACATTGATAACATCAAATAATAAACAGGACTTTCACTAAACTTAGTGTTTTCTATGATATAGGGAAGAGTTAGTACTTGACTTCTAAGTGCAATGTTCGAGTACCGGCCACACCAAACATGCTCGCCCTCTCAGCCGTGGGGGCGTTATAATGTGACGGTCAATCCCACTATTTGTTGATAAAAGAGTAGCCCAAGAGTTGGAGGCGGGTACTGATGACTGGCTGCCTTCCCTCTAGTCTTACACTGCTAAATTAGGAACGGCTAGCACAGATAGCCCTCGTGTAGATTTGCGCGAAATTCAAAACAAACAAACCTTTAGTATACAGGCATAGCCGTCTACGTTTTTAATTAATGGTCAGAGAGAAGAAAGCGAGTTAGCAACACCTACCGTCTCACTAGACAGACCAAACCATACATCGAACAACGGGATTGGCTGTCAACCTAAAAGGAGCAAAGAACTTCCCTAGCACAGCACGACACGTCAACCACTAGGTTAAACCAGCTTCTATTGAATGTCAAAATCAGCAACAACCTCAGAAGACGTCGGGGTTATTCCTGACACAACAATTATATTAACGTATGTAATTAAACGTTTCAGTACCTTTCGACAAGGTTTCTGGCTGATTTCAAACGAAGCCTTAAAGGCCCTTCTTTGAGCTGTGGTCAGGATGGTCCTAGGTCGTTTGGGACCTCGTCGTCCGTCTTGACGCTGCTGACCGTTTTGATGCTGCTCTTGAAGCTGGGCGGTTTCATCTGTGTATAAATAGTTTTCGTAAGACCTTAAAACAACGAAGCTACAAACACCACAATAAATTATAGTCTACAAACAAACTGTTAAACTTATGGAGACTACGGTCCCACTTACAGCGTGTATTACTTTCTTTTAAAATTAGCACGTGAAACACTTTACGTTTACGTTTCTGCGCAACCGTGTCATTTTTGATGGCATTTATGGTCTAATCATAAATTAAAAACCGGTTTCTTGAAACCGTTTTAATGTAAAATACGTTAAGACTGCCTTTTTTGTGTGTGACTCTTACAACCTCTTTTGTAGAACCATTTCAGTGTGGTTAGTTGCTGAAGATGACGAGTGAGCCAGCTTTCGTTTGACCTTACAACCTCTTTTGTAGAACCATTTCAGTATATAAAACTGTCGAATTAAGGAATGGTCTACTATCTCACTCTTTTCGTTTGACCTTACAACCTCTTTTGTAGAACCATTTCAGTATATAAAACTGTCGAATTAAGGGATGGTCTACTACCTCACTCTTTTCGTTTGACCTTACAACCTCTTTTGTAGAACCATTTCAGTATATAAAACTGTCGAATTAAGGGATGGTCTACTACCTCACTCTTTTCGTTTGACCTTACAACTTCTTTTGTAGAACCATTTCAGTATATAAAACTGTCGAATTAAGGGATGGTCTAGTACCTCACTCTTTTCGTTTGACCTTACAACCTCTTTTGTAGAACCATTTCAGTATATAAAACTGTCGAATTAAGGGATGGTCTAGTACCTCACTCTTTTCGTTTGACCTTACAACTTCTTTGTAGAACCATTTCAGTATATAAAACTGTCGAATTAAGGGATGGTCTAGTACCTCACTCTTTTCGTTTGACCTTACAACCTCTTTTGTAGAACCATTTCAGTATATAAAACTGTCGAATTAAGGGATGGTCTAGTGCCTCACTCTTTTCGTTTGACCTTACAACTTCTTTTGTAGAACCATTTCAGTATATAAAACTGTCGAATTTAGGGATGGTCTAGTACCTCACTCTTTTCGTTTGACCTTACAACCTTTCCTATAGAAACTGTGAATGGGTAAAATTTCACAAGTTAATGGATGAACCATTTTATTCTTTATTTGATGTAACCTTACAACATCCCTTGTACAAAAGGTCTATGAGTGATATAACTATTGCTGAAAGTTTAATCTCACATTAACTACGTTCAGGATCTCCGCCGTATTCAACCTTCGATGATCTGTTCCTAACCGAACGAGTTTCGATTAACTTTCTAAACTCTGTTATAATAGCTTATATTTAGATTTTGGAACACGTTTCAACAGTGCAGAAAGAATAATTATGCAGGTTGCATTCAATAAGTATTCTCAAGACGACTGGTATTGAAACACGTGTCTTAGGGACGGTCAGTTGCAAACCCTTTTTGTTAACCTGAAGATGGCCTATGAGTGTCGAAACTTTGTTCTGTACTTTATTTTAAATAAAGTTTTAATACCCATACCAGCCGTCTTGAGATGCATTTTTTACTTCAAATGGGTTTCTAATATTAAAGAAATTTCCTCAGTATATGAATATATTTTGTTTTCGTTACCTGAAAAGTTTCCACGAAGTAAAACAGCTCATAAAGAAAATCTCAAGATGAAAACATTAGAAAGTCGTTTATATATCAAAACTCAGAGAAATCAGAGCGAAGGGATGGAAGCTTCAGATATAACATGGGGAATGGAGTAGCTTATAACGTTCTTGTAATTGTCGTCTGTGTAAAGTTAGAGTGTTCTTTAGAAACTCCGAAACTCGCTGTATTGCACCGTATTTAGTATAGAGTATATTGTATATCTAAAACATAAAATAAAATGCTTTACTTGTTCAATGCCATAACCTTTACAGTTTATAAGGTACGTCAGGTTTCAACGATCTCCTTCAATAAGTATAATTCAAAACTTTTCTCACTTTTAGTTTACAAATCTCGACAGCTAGGCCTAATAAGGATATAATATATTACTATGCTACAAGTAAGTTTGTACTTTTGATAAAAAATATACACTTGTTTTTTGTTCCTCTCTTTCGAATTATGTCTGGTTTCGCTACTGGTTCGATGTTAAGATTATCGATATTTGTATTACTGTGACAGCATGTTATTGTTGGAGACTTCCTACTTGGCCCTTAGACAACTTTGGAGAGATATTAACCACAGAGGAGACAGGTTTTAGTACGAAAAAAGTGTCAGCATTTCTATAGAAAACGCATTATGTGTTTTTAAAAAACTCAAATTCAATTCTGCCATATTGCAAAGAAAAATATATATTACCAGCTCCACTACTAACAACATGCTGCAAAGGGTTATTGTTACCAGCTCCACTACCAATAACATATTGTAAAGGGTTATTGTTACCAGCTCCACTACCAATAACATATTGTAAAGGGTTATTGTTAGCAGCTCCACTACTAATAACATATTGTAAAGGGTTATTGTTAGCCAGCTCCACTACTAATAACATATTGTGGGTCATTGTTACCAGCTCCACTACTAATAACATATTGTAAAGGGTTATTGTTACCAGCTCCACTACTAATAACATATTGTAAAGGGTTATTGTTACCAGCTTTACTACTAACAACATATTGTAAAGGGTTATTGTTACCAGCTCCACTACTAATAACATATTGTAAAGGGTCATTGTTAGCAGCTCCACTACTAATAACATATTGTAAAGGGTTATTGTTACCAGCTCTACTACTAATAACATCTTGTAAAGGGTTATTGTTACCAGCTCCACTACTAATAACATATTGTAAAGGGTTATTGTTACCAGCTCCACTACTAATAACATATTGTAAAGGGTTATTGTTACCAGCTCCACTACTAACAACATATTGTAAAGGGTTATTGTTACCAGCTCCACTACTAATAACATATTGTAGAGGGTTATTGTTACCAGCTCCACTACTAACAACATATTGTAAAGGGTTATTGTTACCAGCTCCACTACTAACAACATATTGTAAAGGGTTATTGTTACCAGCTCCACTACTAACAACATATTGTAAAGGGTTATTGTTACCAGCTCCACTACTAACAACATATTGTAAAGGGTTATTGTTACCAGCTCCACTACTAACAACATATTGTAAAGGGTTATTGTTACCAGCTCCACTACTAACAACATATTGTAAAGGGTTATTGTTACCAGCTCCACTACTAATAACATATTGTAAAGGGTTATTGTTACCAGCTCCACTACTAACAACATATTGTAAAGGGTTATTGTTACCAGCTCCACTACTAATAACATATTGTAAAGGGTTATTGTTACCAGCTCCACTACTAATAACATATTGTAAAGGGTTATTGTTACCAGCTCCACTACTAATAACATATTGTAAAGGGTTATTGTTACCAGCTCCACTACTAATAACATATTGTAAAGGGTTATTGTTACCAGCTCCACTACTAATAACATATTGTAAAGGGTTATTGTTACCAGCTCCACTACTAATAACATATTGTAAAGGGTTATTGTTACCAGCTCCACTACTAATAACATATTGTAAAGGGTTATTGTTACCAGCTCCACTACTAATAACATATTGTAAAGGGTTATTGTTACCAGCTCCACTACTAATAACATATTGTAAAGGGTTATTGTTACCAGCTCCACTACTAATAACATATTGTAAAGGGTTATTGTTACCAGCTCCACTACTAATAACATATTGTAAAGGGTTATTGTTACCAGCTCCACTACTAATAACATATTGTAAAGGGTTATTGTTACCAGCTCCACTACTAATAACATATTGTAAAGGGTTATTGTTACCAGCTCCACTACTAATAACATATTGTAAAGGGTTATTGTTACCAGCTCCACTACTAATAACATATTGTAAAGGGTTATTGTTACCAGCTCCACTACTAATAACATATTGTAAAGGGTTATTGTTACCAGCTCCACTACTAATAACATATTGTAAAGGGTTATTGTTACCAGCTCCACTACTAATAACATATTGTAAAGGGTTATTGTTACCAGCTCCACTACTAATAACATATTGTAAAGGGTTATTGTTACCAGCTCCACTACTAATAACATATTGTAAAGGGTTATTGTTACCAGCTCCACTACTAATAACATATTGTAAAGGGTTATTGTTACCAGCTCCACTACTAATAACATATTGTAAAGGGTTATTGTTACCAGCTCCACTACTAATAACATATTGTAAAGGGTTATTGTTACCAGCTCCACTACTAATAACATATTGTAAAGGGTTATTGTTACCAGCTCCACTACTAATAACATATTGTAAAGGGTTATTGTTACCAGCTCCACTACTAATAACATATTGTAAAGGGTTATTGTTACCAGCTCCACTACTAATAACATATTGTAAAGGGTTATTGTTACCAGCTCCACTACTAATAACATATTGTAAAGGGTTATTGTTACCAGCTCCACTACTAATAACATATTGTAAAGGGTCATTGTTACCAGCTCCACTACTAATAACATATTGTAAAGGGTTATTGTTACCAGCTCCACTACTAATAACATATTGTAAAGGGTTATTGTTACCAGCTCCACTACTAATAACATATTGTAAAGGGTTATTGTTACCAGCTCCACTACTAATAACATATTGTAAAGGGTTATTGTTACCAGCTCCACTACTAATAACATATTGTAAAGGTTATTGTTACCAGCTCCACTACTAATAACATATTGTAAAGGGTTATTGTTACCAGCTCCACTACTAATAACATATTGTAAAGGGTTATTGTTACCAGCTCCACTACTAATAACATATTGTAAAGGGTTATTGTTACCAGCTCCACTACTAACATATTGTAAAGGGTTATTGTTACCAGCTCCACTACTAATAACATATTGTAAAGGGTTATTGTTACCAGCTCCACTACTAATAACATATTGTAAAGGGTTATTGTTACCAGCTCCACTACTAATAACATATTGTAAGGGGTTATTGTTACCAGCTCCACTACTAATAACATATTGTAAAGGGTTATTGTTACCAGCACCACTACTAATAACATATTGTAAAGTGTTATTGTTACCAGCTCCACTACTAATAACATATTGTAAAGGGTTATTGTTACCAGCTCCACTACTAATAACATATTGTAAAGGGTTATTGTTACCAGCTCCACTACTAATAACATATTGTAGGGTTATTGTTACCAGCTCCACTACTAATAACATATTGTAAAGGGTTATTGTTACCAGCACCACTACTAATAACATATTGTAAAGGGTTATTGTTACCAGCTCCACTACTAATAACATATTGTAAAGGGTTATTGTTACCAGCTCCACTACTAATAACATATTGTAGAGGGTCATTGTTAGCAGCTCCACTACTAATAACATATTGTAAAGGGTTATTGTTACCAGCTCCACTACTAATAACATATTGTAAAGGGTTATTGTTACGAGCTCCACTGCTAATAACATATTGTAAAGGGTCATTGTTACCAGCTCCACTGCTAATAACATATTGTAAAGGGTTATTGTTAGCAGCTCCACTACTAATAACATATTGTAGAGGGTCATTGTTAGCAGCTCCACTACTAATAACATATTGTAAAGGGTTATTGTTACCAGCTCCACTACTAATAACTTATTGTAAAGGGTTATTGTTACGAGCTCCACTACTAATAACATATTGTAAAGGGTTATTGTTACCAGCTCTAGTACTAATAACATATTGTAAAGGGTTATTGTTACCAGCTCTACTACTAATAACATCTTGAAAAGGGTTATTGTTACCAGCTTTACTACTAACAACATATTGTAAAGGGTTATTGTTACCAGCTCCACTACTAATAACATATTGTAAAGGGTTATTGTTACGAGCTCCACTACTAATAACATATTGTAAAGGGTCATTGTTAGCAGCTCCACTACTAGCAACATGCAATATAGTAAACCCTATTACGAGTTTTACTTTTCGGAAATTTTTACACGCACTTAGGCTTGGGATTATTGGTTTGTCATATTTGTGAATATTTCAAAATGTCTATAACTTATGTTGAATATATTAAATAAAAATACTAATTAAATAAGACGCATAAAAAGATTCGATTAATTATATTTTAATTGTATAACAAAAAATAAAAGAACCACCTCAAGCTAATATACTAAAAATGACAGTGAATAGTCATGAAGACTTAAACATGAAAGAACAAACGACTTTAGAATAGATTTTAACACTGATTAGATTCTAAACTATATTATTTTAACACTTATTAGATTCTAAACTACATTATTTTAACACTAATTAGATTCTAAACTATATTCTTTTAACACTGATTGGATTCTAAACTATATTATTTTAACAATGATTAGATTCTAAACTATATTATTTTAACACTGATTAGATTCTAAGCTATATTATTTTAACACTGATTAGATTTTAAACTATATTATTTTAACACTAATTAGATTCTAAACTATATTATTTTAACACTGATTGGATTCTAAACTATATTATTTTAACAATGATTAGATTCTAAACTATATTATTTTAACACTGATTAGATTCTAAACTATATTATTTTAACACTGATTAGATTTTAAACTATATTATTTTAACACTCTTTAGATTCTAAACTATATTATTTTAACACTGATTGGATTCTAAACTATATTATTTTAACACTGATTAGATTCTAAACTATATTATTTTAACACTGATTAGATTCTAAACTATATTATTTTAACACTGATTAGATTCTAAACTATATTATTTTAACACTGATTAGATTCTAAACTATATTATTTTAACACTGATTAGATTCTAAACTATATTATTTTAACACTGATTAGATTTTAAACTATATTATTTTAACACTAATTAGATTCTAAACTATATTATTTTAACACTGATTAGATTCTAAACTATATTATTTTAACACTGATGATTAGATTCTAAACTATATTATTTTAACACTGATTAGATTCTAAACTATATTATTCTTAACACTGATTAGATTTTAAACTATATTATTTTAACACTGATTAGATTCTAAACTATATTATTTTAACAGTGATTAGATTCTAAACTATATTATTTTAACACTGATTAGATTCTAAACTATATTATTTTAACACTAATTAGATTCTAAACTATATTATTTTAACAGTAATTAGATTCTAAACTATATTATTTTAACACTGATTAGATTCTAAACTATATTATTTTAACACTAATTAGATTCTAAACTATATTATTTTTTTATTTTTAATAGTGAGTCGACCAAATGGTTTGCCAGTTTCTGACCAACTTGTTTATTACGAATGTTCTGTTGGGATTCAATGATGGAAAACAAGTTTGTAAGAATTCAGTATTTGTATTAAATGTTTACGTATGATAGAAACCCACCATCCAGCTGATATACTTTTTTAATTATATAAACAGTTAAACCTGAAACTTACTTCTCTGTACAAGTTGAATAATTGCTATTTCTTTCTCGAAGTCCGGTCTACAATAAAGTCGACCATTTCTGATGACAAACTGGTCGCCTTTCTGTAACTGGCGTCCGCAGCCAACACAAGTGAAACAAGGGATGTGGTATACATAGTCCAGGGCCCGCATCACCAGCTCGCTTGGTGCTATCGGCTGTAGACATGCCGTGCATTTTGCTGCAAATAATCTTCAAGAAAAAATAATAATGAATGAAATTGTTAGAATGTTCAATTCCCAAAACTAATACTAAAATAAACAAATCGTGTTGAAAACCATAAAACGTTTAAACGTTTGAAGAAACTGCACAGTAAACTTAATGAAAACGCTTATTGAAACTAGTTAAAGGGCAAACTTCTGTACGAGTTTAATGGATTAATTTGCTGTTTGACTGACGAATTTCACACTTCGTAACGTAATAAGACAAATCCATACAACTGTTAATTTGTGAAGTTCTCTCTCATTAAGCTAACTATATAAAAATTGGAGTATTTACCTTCTTATTGTTAGCACTACACATATTAAGCCATACCGATACTGTAAGTATCAATTATTGAGGAAGTATTTATGTCTATCTGTGGATGTGTCTCCTTCTAACTAAGCTGAGCGATCCAGACCAAACTTGGCATGTTAAAGTATTAGTCAAAGTGAGCGATCAAGACCAAACTTGACATTTTAAAGTATTAGTCAAAGTGAGCGATCAAGACCAAACTTGACATGATAAAGTATTAGTCAAAGTGAGCGATCCAGACCAAACTTGTCATGTTAAAGTATTAGTCAAAGTGAGCGATCCAGACCAAACTTGACATGTTAAAGTATTAGTCAAAGTGCAAACTAAATTCGTATTAACTATTCCCATGTATTGATTTTTTTTAATCATACAGTAACATGTATATTATAATTGCAGTAGTTATTGTAAATACGTGAGTTTGAACAAAACTCGCGCCACAATAAAATTGTACAAGTCAAGTGTTATGAATAACATTTTCAGCATTTTGGCCTCTTTGTTATAATAACCCAAACATACAGTGATAAAATGTTTAGTTATAATGTAGAGGACAAACATGTTGCTCCTGTTTACGTTCCCGCTCTTTTCTGATTCACGCCATTTAACTTCTGGTTTATGCTAGGATTAGAATAAGTGCTTAAGCCTAAATTAGAGAGGTATTTCGTAGTTGAAATATTTTGTAGGATATTGTTTACTTCTTGAAGTAGAATATTATTATTAAATTAAATTATTATTATATTTCATGCATTACATACCCCGAATTAAGATAGTAGAAATCTTAACCACGTCTCTACTGTGAAATGGATTGCTTTTAACAAGAAGTGACGCAGCTTCTTTGCCATTTCATATAAAAGTGTTCTCGTCTCGGCTGCTGAACCTACTCACTTCTTTCCTTTATAACAATTTTTGTGGAAAACGAACACAACTGAGGATCCACAAAAACATTTTGCTTCTTTAGAACCAACGTGTGTGAGTTTTCGCCGTTTTCAAAGGAAAAAAAACAACCAGATGAATGAAGCCTATTTAAAATTGCCTGCGAAACTTTTAAATTAAGACATTAAACATTAAAAGTGTATTACGATAGGTTTTTTTTTAAACCATTATGGTCCATAGAAAGTTCACTTTTCCTTTTAGACGTTCACTGAATCTGTCGGGCTCTCAACAAGCTAGGTATATAATTTGCCGCTCAAAAAAGTGATCGAATTGTACAACTAATTAATTTCTAGTTGCATAATTAAAAGCTTTTATTGGCTAATTAAGACTGTTTCTCATTAAAAAAAGTCAACATCCGGGAATTTTAATCCAATTTTGCAAACAATTTTCTAGTCTTTCAATACACAACATAAGAAAGAGTCATTTTTCCACAATTACGTTGCTAGGTGACAGGGTTGTTCCAAGTTAAGTCGCTTAGTAACAAGCATGGATTTTACGTTTAATATGTTGCTAACTGTCAGATTTAGTTATTCAAAAGTAAAATAACCGCGCATGTCGAAAGCTATATCATTTCTTTTCGGCAACTACGTGCTAGCATATATACTCGTGATTATGCGATTCTGGAAATGATTGGTTAATCGATTTCTACAGGATAATAGTTTTAAGATTATGCCATTCTAAGACAATAGCTGAAGATTAATACAAAGACAAAACAAAGGCTCGGATGTGGCCTAGTTCTCAGCGTAGCTATATGGTAACTCTTGTAGCCTCTTTGACCATAAAAAGCGTTTCAAACTTCAGATCTTTGGGTGCACTGTAAGAGTGATAGTATTCTTCTATTGGAACAGACAAATAGACATAAGTTGGCGGTGCCTGGTGTTTACTAACTGCTTTCTCCTATTCTATCAATAAAAAATTATGAAGGCTTATGATTATAAGTCTTTGCCTGGAATTACTAGGTGGTTTAAACACTTAACGCGCAACGTGAGGGTCGCGGGTTCGAATCCCCGTCCCACCAAACGTGTTCCCCCTTTCAGTCGGAAGTGCATTATAATGTGACCGTCAATCCCATTATTCGTTGATAAAAGTGTAGCCCAAGAGTTGGCTATGGGTGATGACGACTAGATACTTTCCTTTTAGTTTTACACTGCTAAATTAGAGACGACAAGCGAAGATAGCCTTTGTGTAGTTTTGCGTGGAATTCAAAAACAAACAAAACTCTTTTTGGGCGAAAATTTCTTAAACAATAAACGAAAGTTTGCCACGTTATGACACAAAGTTTAAAAGAAAAATGTATATTAATATGTAGTACACGTTGAATATGATAAATCAAATGTATATTAATATGTAGTACACGTTCAATATGATAAATCAAATGTATATTAATATGTAGTACACGTTCAATATGATAAATCAAATGTATATTAATATGTAGTACACGTTCATTATGATAAATCAAATGTATATTAATATGTAGTACACGTTGAATATGATAAATCAAATGTATATTAATATGTAGTACACGTTGAATATGATAAATCAAATGTATATTAATATGTAGTACACGTTCAATATGATAAATCAAATGTATATTAATATGTAGTACACGTTCATTATGATAAATCAAATGTATATTAATATGTAGTACACGTTCAATATGATAAATCAAATGTATATTAATATGTAGTATACGCTGAATATGATAAATCAAATGTATATTAATATGTAGTACACGTTGAATATGATAAATCAAATGTATATTAATATGTAGTACACGTTCAATATGATAAATCAAATGTATATTAATATGTAGTATACGCTGAATATGATAAATCAAATGTATATTAATATGTAGTACACGTTCAATATGATAAATCAAATGTATATTAATATGTAGTACACGTTCATTATGATAAATCAAATGTATATTAATATGTAGTACACGTTCAATATGATAAATCAAATGTATATTAATATGTAGTACACGTTCAATATGATAAATCAAATGTATATTAATATGTAGTATACGCTGAATATGATAAATCAAATGTATATTAATATGTAGTACACGTTCAATATGATAAATCAAATGTATATTAATATGTAGTGCACGTTCATTATGATAAATCAAATGTATATTAATATGTAGTACACGTTCAATATGATAAATCAAATGTATATTAATATGTAGTACACGTTCAATATGATAAATCAAATGTACATTAATATGTAGTACACGTTCAATATGATAAATCAAATGTATATTAATATGTAGTACACGTTCAATATGATAAATCAAATGTATATTAATATGTAGTATACGTGACACGTTGAACATGCCAAAATAAATGTGTAACTAATATACCGTACAATCAATGCTAAGTTGAGAAAACCAAGTCAGATGTATAACAATAATAATAATAATAGTAATAGTAATAATATGAGGTGCATATTGGAATTAAGGAATACATTTTGAAATTTTGTACACTATTTATAAACTATTTATAAAGTATTTATGAAGTATTTATAAACTATTTATGAAGTATTTATAAGTATTTATAAATTTATAAAATATTTATGAAGTATTTATAAACTATTTATGAAGTATTTATAAACTATTTATGAAGTATTTTACACGAGAAAACTCAAACTTGCTTTGATTGGTTTCAATACGATTGTGAGACAGTAGTTGGTACCCTTAAGTGATTTTTACAGTAAGTCAGATATAAAAATGTATCTCAGAACGGCTGGTATCGGTATTAACACTTTTATTCATAAGAAGAGAACAACGTTTCGCCTTTAAGATGACCTAGGAAGGTCGAAACGTTGTTCTCTCCTTATCAATAAAAGTATTAATACCCATACCAGCGTCCTGAGATACATTTTATTTCAAGTGGTTTCTCGTGATCAAGAAGCTAGATATAAGTTTAGAAAATAAACATCGCTTCATATTTTACATTTTCTAGAGCTAGTTTAATCACGTGGCTTTTGAATGTTGTTTGTTACTGTTTATCATTGCAAATCTTTGTGGTTGTAAGTTCTTATACTTACTGTTGACCCACAGAGAGAGAACCCACATTTACCGACCGTCAAAATTACCAACAATATTAATAAAAATATATTTTTTAAAATAACTCTGAGTTATGTATCTCAATAACACCCTGCAAAATATGTGGGTTTTTGTCTGTTGTCGATTGAATTTTTTCCTTGCAATCATCAAAGCGTAAATTGCTCACAGAAATTATTATTTGACGTGAAATGTAGTTTTTGGAAAAAGAGCTATTTCCTGTGATGTTGCTACGTTGTTAAAATCGTAAAAGTATAAATGACTCTGAGACAAAAACCCCTGGTGAAGGAATAGACTGATTTATATAGATTTTAGCCATCATGAGGACTGGTTCGTTTGGACAACGTTCTTAACTACAGCCCCCCTGAGTAACCATAACGTAAACGTTGTTGATTTTCCCTGATAATATCAGTGTATCCGTCAACACAGCGCGGATGTTAAGGCATAGCTGTTGACATAAGTCGGGCAGTTACGCATTTCACGGTTGAACACCTGTCCTCCATCCCCAGTCACTTGTGCTGTTGATTGTTGCAAAACAATGAATATTATCATGGCAAGCTCTCGTTTTATATCTATTTCCCATAAGCTACGTGATACCCAGTCGTTACATTTTTATTACTGTATCATGCGACTCGCTTTGTAAGAAGTGTTGACTGTTCTTATAATTCGCGACTTTCTGAAACGTAGCGTAAATAAATTTAGCTTTTCGTAGTTTTAGATTTACGATAACGTATGATATTGTGAGATAGTTAATAATGTTATACCGTCATCTGTTCTCTATGAATTGTTCTCAGATGTCGACTCCAGTTTGCTTCTTTTCTTGTTCTTGAACAATATTAGCTACCTTTGTGAGCATTACCGGGAGGAAGCCCAGATTTTATCCATCAGATTTTACAGAAATTGTTTTTTTAAGAAATTGCGGGTAATATTTGTTAGAAAATCAGTCTGATAGTCATTATTTAACATGTATCACTCCGCCATACAGTCAACCTTGACTAACACTTAACCACTAGTACCACTCCGCCATACTAAAGTTTGTTTGTTTTGGAATTTCGCACAAAGCTACTCGAGGGCTATCTATGCTAACCGTCCCTAATTTAGCAGTGTAAGACTAGAGGGAAGGCAGCTATTCATCACCACCCACCGCCAACTCTTGGGCTACTCTTTTACCAACGAATAGTGGGATTGACCGTCACATTATAACGCCCCCACGGCTGGGAGGGCGAGCATGTTTGGCACGACTCGGGCGCGAACCCGCGAGCCTCGGATTACGAAGCACACGCCTTAACGCGCTTGGCCATGCCGGGCCCAATCTATTTGTATACCTCACATATCCTTATATTCCGGTTTCATATACATAAAAATATAAAGGCTTAAGGTTCTACTGATTTATTCTTTCTTACAATTCTTCATTAACCTCGTAAAACTCATCAAGATTAACAGAATAATTATAAAAATAAGCATAATTTATTTTGTAATTAAATAATAAATCGTTCATTGAGCGAAACAAATTTCAGCCAATTGTAATTCATTAAATGAATATTGACCAATAAGAGAGAGAGGTTGGGCAATTAGCGATTTATTTTACAAGACTTTGAAATTCAAAAGACAAATAAAATAATTGACCAAGCAGTTACGTTTATGGTCTAAAGTCATAAAGAAATTCTGGTAAGATGGTCTACGCACCCAATAGGATAAAATCAATATTTCTTATCAGTTATCAAACCACACAGAACGAGGACATGTTCCTTGTTATAACTGGTTCCTTATACACTTATACAACATAAGTTTGTTGTATTAAATATACATGTCTAATGATAAGCCCCCCGCTAGTACAGCGGTATGTCTCCGGATTTACAACGCTAAAATCAGGGGTTCGATTCCCCTCGGTGGGCTGAGCAGATGGCCCTTTGTGGCTTTGCTATATGAAAACCACACACAAACACTTACTAATGATAAGCACATTTGTCATACTAGCGTCACCTGTTGGTGAGTTTGTAGCAATTCAAGATGTTTTGTGTCATTCAGAAAGACAATTAATCATAAAAAGGGACAAAGTTGTACTATTGAACGTATGTTTAATGAGAGAGGTAACTTTGGTTTAAAACATATACATGCTAAATGACGTACCATGAAACGTTCACGTTACCAATCGATCTTGTGAAAAATAATTTTTACAAAAATAAAGACATTTGTAAGCTTAGAGTCATAGGCCGGATGTGATTTAATGACCACTACATGGTTAAGGCACTCGACTCGTAATCTGAGGGTCGCGGGTTCGAATTCCCGTCACACCAAAACATGTGAGAACGGTATAAGTAACGGCCAATCTTGCTATTCGCCAGTAAAAGTGTAGCTCAAGAGTTGGCGGTTGGTGGTGATGACTAGCTGCCTTCGCTCTAGTCTTATACTGCTAAATTTGGGATGGCTAGCGCAGGTAGCCTTTGTGTAGCTTTGCGTGAAATTCGAAAACCAAACAAATCTTAGTGGTATACGTATGGGGCTGCTTATCGACTGATCTAAGGTTCAAGACTTGTTGCTATTAAATGAGTTCCGCACGTTCAGCTGTGATGGTGATATAAAAGTGACAATCAGTCCTTTTATTATTATGGTGGTTAGTGTTGCTGATTGGCTGTTTGAACAATGGGTTCATTTCATACAATCAAAATTGAATTTTTTTTTACAATTATCAGATGTAGCAGATGTACCTATTATTAACACAAGACGATTATCAGTGTATAAAATTATCTGATATTTGGTTAACTTATGATTTATTTGACGTATCGTGTTACTTAGGACATAGATCAACCCATTAGGGAAATAAAAAAACCTTTATAACCCTAACGGTAGGTTCTACATCTGGCTTCATAACCCTAACGGTAGGTTCTACATCTGGCTTCATAACCCTAACGGTAGGTTCTACATCTGGCTTCATAACCCTAACGGTAGGTTCTACATCTGACTAGTAGAAACACACATTGTTAGGACTGGATTTATCCATAAAAGTTCTGTAACTGTGGTGACTTTGAATGTTGATTATTTAGTTTCAACCTAAAGGATTAAAGAAGTTGTCAATGTACAAGTGAATACCCAGAAAGTGTTGCTTTAAGAGTAATAGAAATGGTTAATTAATTAATTATGGAACATTCGAATACATTAGCAATTGACGTAAGAACACTCTTCAAACACATGGAAGTTTGTTTGTGTAAAGTATATGAAAGTTTTACGTAAGAAATATTCATATTGACAAACATTAATTGTTTGAACTTTTTGTTGTCCGGAATTAATTGTTTGTTTTTTTATAATTGGTGTTTCGTTTCATCAAAAACTGGTTTGGTTTGTTTTGAATTTCGCACAAAGCTACTCGAGGGCTATCAACGCTAGCCGTCCCTAATTTAGCAGTGTAAGACTAGAGGGAAGGCAGCTAGTCATCACCATCCACCGCCAATTCTTAGGCTACTCTCTTACCAACGAATAATGGGATTGACCGTCACATTATAACGCCCTCACGGCTGAAAGGGCGAGCATGTTTGATGTGACGGGGATTCGAACCCGTGACCATCGGATTACAAGTCGAGTGCCTTAACCACCTGGCATGGTCATCATCCGAAACTAGAATTTAATTTTGCTTTTGACCAAAGTGTTTTTTTGGTTTTTTAATACATAACTGTTGAAAGGAAATGAAAACGGGAAAACTCGCGTGGAAGATCGTTTTGTGGCCTTAAAATGTGTCTTATAATTTACAGCCAGTTTTCCATAAAGACGTATCTGAAGATAAAATGTTCTGGAGGATGGAGGTTGCTTTCTTACTTTTGGACACAAAAGCAAGCTCAACGAGAAAGTTTTATTGGTTGACACGAGTGTATACTTTCCCTCTGACCCGATGTCAAGTCTGGATCTACGTGGGAAATGCCAGCAACAGAGGCTTTCCTGACATAACGGAGCACCAGTCACTTTGGATGGAAGGGATCAACTGAACACATAATTAAAATTCAGGAAACAGGTTCAAGCCAACCAAAGAGAGCACAAAACGACTCGGTGGAGTGCGCGTGGCTCGTGGCACGCATATCTCCGCGGGTTGTTTGATCTGGCTTTCCCTCATAAATCTTCGAAACAGAAAATTGTTGAGATTCCGGCGATCTTTTCTCCTTTCTTTTCCGTGGCATCCTTAGGTTCTATTGGCCGCCAGGATATCCAATATGACCACCGCACGAAGCTCGATATTGCCTTCCGAAACTGTAGGTGCACAGTGGCCAGGCTCGCTCCGGTATTTATCCCTATTGAAGTTGTCAGTGCCGCCCGCGAGGAACCCATCAATTTCAATTAACGAGCGGCACGGCGCCGTCGACGTAGCATAAGCTCGTCTTGCACGTGCGTCAGTATATTTGATTCTGAATGCACTCTTTAATAAAATCACGATTACTCGGGCTTTCAGAATAAAATAAATTTGCATTACCAGAGAAAGTTTATAGAAATAGTTACCAAACTTCGTTGAACGTTTACCGTAAGTCCCAAACATTCTGGCTGTCACGCTCGTTTTGATATTTCTCAAGATCGGGAATATGTACGATTATATAGGCTTAGAAATTCTTTAGGGTTCAAGGATTTCATTACGTCGTAAGAGAGAAAAGAGCGAAAAAAAGAGAGATTAAAATAACGCGAGTTCGAAAGAAACTGAAAATACAGCTTGGTTTACGTGTAATCACAGAAAATGTTAAAACTAAGTGCTTCCATAAATTGTAACATGGCTTAAAAAAAACCGAAGCGCCATCTCATTATTTCGTCTTATTTTCCGTTTAGTTGAATAAATTTACTAAGAATAAAAACAAACAGAAGAAATAAAAGCAGACATAAAAAGGTGTTTGGTTGAAGATTTATTAAAGTCCAAAGTTTCTAATGCCTGGTGTAATTTTTTTCTCTCTCCAAGGTTTCTTTTTATAGCAGTGTCAGAGGATATAGAAATGTCTAGAACTATGGTGTAAAAACTCGATTATTTCTCCTACGATGCTTCTACAATTGTTGAAGCTTCTGTTAGATGCGAACTTCATACTATGGCGTGTGTTTTTCTTATAGCAAAGCTACATTGGACTTTCTGAGAAGTGTATTAAAAAAGGAGTGTATGTGTGTTCTTATAGCAAAGCCACGTTGGGCCGTCTGCTGAGCCCACTAGGCGAATCGAACCCCTGATTTTAGACTTCTAAGCCCGTATTAGTGGGAGGAATTAGAAAGGAAACGGCACACGTGGATTGCAAATACACACGTAATCTTTAGTTTGCACGTAGCCAAGCTGTGTCCAGAGGAAGGTAACAAACAAATCATCAAAAACAAATACGAATGTTTCAAAAAATCAAACGGCAAAAATTCAATAAAAATATAAGCCTAACTAATATGGCGCTTCTCGAGTACAGCATATGACTGAATACAATTCTTAATACGGCAGTTTTGTACTAACATGTACAAAAACAGTAAGTAAACTGGTACTTTTAGTTATTTTGGTATTTTGAATTTGGCCCAAAGCTACTCGAGGGCTATCTGCGCTAGCCGTCCCTAATTTAGCAGTGTAAGACTAGAGGGAAGGCAGCCAGTCATCACCAGTCAACCCACCGCCAACTCTTGGACTACTCTTTTACCAACGAATAGTGAGATTTACTATCACATTATAACGCCCCCACGGCTGAAAGTGCGAGCATGTTAGGTATAACGAGAATTCGAACCCACGATCCTCAGATTACGAGTCCAACGCCTTAACCCACCTGGCCATCCCTGGCCGAGGTACTTCTAGAGTAATATAATTACAAACAGTGAATTACGTTCATACGATATAAGGAAGTTGGTGAGCAGTTCGAAGTTTTATAATGTAGTTATCTGATATATATATATATGATACAAGTTATATCTTCTTTTTCGGAAATGTAAAGTTAAAAAGTTATGACGATGAAACTGCTCGTATATTCTTGTATTGCTGTTAACATAATAAACAAGAACTTGAAACTCACAGAGGATCATAAGCCTAAAGTTCACAAACATCCACCATCTCGAAGACGGTGGCTGTTGTCGCGAAAAACGTGTTAGTCGAACATAAAATTACATTAATTTTAAAGTTCCTCATGCGTTTAACGTAGGAGAGTAAGTCTAGATAAAATGCAAATTAAAGTGTGAAAGCTATTCTTTATTGTGTTGTACAAATTGAAGTCACTATTTTTGCTTTAAAAATTTGATAATTTAACACGTTTCGATGTTAGCTTGATGTTTCCTTTGCACATCGGGACAGGCAAAGTTATAAGTAAAATTAACCCTAATCGCAACGAGGACTCCATGTGTACACTTTCCTTAATATAAAAAAAAATTGTGTATCAGTGCCTTTTTTTAATAAGCTGGTACAGTTGAAATAACTTCGTTAAATTATTATTGTTTTAATCCAACTGACTCAAAACGTACGGTCTTTAGTTTCATGTTCACGTATCTCTCTCTTCGCTCGGACTAATAATTAAGGAAAACAGTTAGGCTGTAGACCTACTGGTGAGTCGGTTGACATTATTTGGCGTAATCGTTGTCTAGGGATTGTCTCAGATCGGTAATATCCTGGGGGCGTGTACCTCTCGACCCCTTCCATGTCAGCGCATCAGCGTTCTAACATCCGAGAGCTTTATCCACTGTAGGTTGTTTGCTTAAACAAAGAACAGCGCAATATATCTCGAAAGTAAGCAAGCTACACTGTCTTGTGCCTGGTCTTAACAGGGCTTGGCCTTTTTCCTGGCTCGACCTTTATTAAACTTCACTAGTATGACAGACAATCCAGAACAACCGAATAGAACTACTGGACTATGAACCGCGCGAGAATAAGCACTGGAAGAAAGTTTTTATGTTGCTCTCACGTATATAAATAGTTAGAAATGAAGAGAAGACATCAAACTGTATTTACTTTAGGAAACTAACGATTAATGAGAGAGAGAACATATAAAAGTGTCAAACGGAACTGACTTCTTGAAATAGTGATGTTCCACTGAGAACAATATGTTATTAAAATCTATAGAAAATACAAATTGATTGGAAAACAAAAGTCATGGATGTTTGTTGAAATAAGTAGTTGTTAGAATAATACGCAAATAACAGCTTATTGTGAAATTAACTTGATAGACAGTGAGAAAATAATAATTGACAATGAGCACATTGATACGCGGTAAACAATAGTTGCTTTCTGCCGTTTTCAGATCCACAGGCTTATTTCTAGTTTGTGTTAAGTTGAAAGTGGAAAAGACATTAAAACTGTCTTCATTGCAGTGCGATGTGATATTTATCTGACAGTCAAGTATAATACTTCTGTTTAACTGGACTATAATAGTAGCTACACATCGTTAGAACTGTTATTTTTCGAACATCAAAGCTTACTTCAGTAACCAGGGCTCCGGTATCTCCATAAACAACAACAACAACAAAAAACTAACTATAAGGGACCACGGAAAGAAGTCTTGGATAAAAGAGTGGTTTATGAGTGGTGTATGAATGAAACTGGACTGAACACAAGACTGAAAACACAGACACTGTATGAATAAAAAACTGGACTGAACACAAGACTGAAAACACAGACACTGTATGAATAATAAACTGGACTGAATACAAGACTGAAAACACAGACACTGTATGAATAAAAAACTGACTGAATACAAGACTGTGAAACCACAGGCACTGTATGAATAAAATACTGGACTGAACACAAGACTGAAAACACAGACACTGTATGAATAAAAAATTGGACTGAATACAAGACTGAAAACACAGACACTGTATGAATAAAAAACTGGACTGAACACAAGACTGAAAACACAGACACTGTATGAATAAGAAACTGGACTGAACACAAAACTGTGAAACCACAGGCACTGTATGAATAAAATACTGGACTGAACACAAGACTGAAAACACAGACACTGTATGAATAAAAAATTGGACTGAATACAAGACTGAAAACACAGACACTGTATGAATAAAAAACTGGACTGAACACAAGACTGTGAAAACACACATGTTGCATGAGTAAAAACTGGACTGAACACAAGACTGAAAACACAGACACTGTATGAATAAAAAACTGGACTGAACACAAGACTGAAAACACAGACATTGTATGAATAAGAAACTGGACTGAACACAAAACTGTGAAACCACAGGCACTGTATGAATAAAAAACTGGACTGAATACAAGACTGAAAACACAGACACTGTATGAATAAAAAACTGGACTGAACACAAGACTGAAAACACAGACACTGTATGAATAAAAAACTGGACTGAACACAAAACTGAAAACACAGACACTGTATGAATAAGAAACTGGACTGAACACAAGACTGAAAACACAGACACTGTATGAATAAAAAACTGGACTGAATATAAGACTGAAAACACAGACACTGTATGAATAAAAAACTGGACTGAACACAAGACTGTGAAAAGACACATGTTGCATGAGTAAAAAACTAAACTGAACACAAGACTATGAAAAACACACATGCTGCATGAGTAAGAAACTGGACTGAATACAAGACTGTGAAAACACACATGTTGCATGAGTTAGAAACTGGACTGAATACAAAAGTGTGAAAACACACATGTTGCATGAGTAAAAAACTAAACTGAACACAAGACTGTGAAAAACACATGTTGCATGAGTAAGGACAAAAGAAAATAACCAATTCTGTTCAGAACATAGGTGTAATATGAACAAAAGAAATTGAAGTGAAAATCGTTAGATTGTGCATGATCAGGACTGGTGCAGGATAATACACTAATACAAGTCTGAGGTCTTTGGGATCTATCACATTAAAAGTAATACACTAATATGTATGCTAGTAACCAGTATTGGTTCAGTATATAAGTAATATGTTGAACATATTTACGGGTCTTATTACTGTGACTTGAATTCAACATAAAATTCAAGTATGGTTGAGCTTAGAAACTTTTCCTTCTGAGTGTTAGCTATCAGCTGTAAGAAGTGTCCTATTAGATAACTTCTTTATTCGTCGTTAACCAATGGCCTAAGACGTAAAGTACTGTGGCGTATTGTAAAGTGACGGGGCAGACGAATCACTGAAGCATTCGTTAGGCCTAAGAAGGTAATTAAAATTATGTGTGAAAGCTAACGTTTTGTCTGAAACACATTTTTTTATTAATCCGTGACGGATATATAAACAGAAAGATAGTCTAATATGCTATGTTTATATGTTACTGATCAGAAATTACTAGAAATGTAACACAACAACTTTCATTTAAACGAAGATTTAATCACGAAGATGTAGTACATTCTTGGTGACACCAGGTGCGAAACTTAAAGGAAGTCTCACATTATTTCTTTGATGACTGATGTTTGATCGGATGAATATTTTGCTGTATACCATGGCGATAAGACTACACATTTTTTCACAGATCAGAGGTGTTTTTTTTTAAATATAACATTATAGTCAGAGATGTATCAATAATAAATTTTGAAGGGATTCAGAACATTGGAGATTTCTTATTGTTCTTACGCGGCTTTGTAACCATTACGCTTTTTTGAAGAAGTCACATAGGGCAGGTTACATTTTTCACACATTTTTAAAAAAGTAACCTAGTTATTTTTGAGTTCTTGGCGTTTCGATAGGGAGAGCTATTTTTCTTCTTCTTCATGTTGGAATTATTTACAATACGAAGCCTACTTTTTATTTTTTACAGTTTTGTTAACTTATCACTGATCTAATAGATAAAACTAACGTGTTTGCGACCTGATCATAAACACTTCTGTATTTTCTTGTTTAATATTGTAAAAAAAATTTAAGAACTATTAATAACAGTCATATTTTAAACGCAGTTCCTATTAAAACACCACATCTAAATACAGCACAAGGGTTTAACATGTTGTTGAAATATGGAATTTAAAGTAGGAGAGCCGGATTCGAGACCGTGCGACACCACACAATATTCCACGTACTGTAAGACGTAGATGAGTTGTGTGTGATAAAGTGATGTTAACTTGTTGCCTTCCCTAACAATGAATCAAGAATAGGGATGGCAGCCTTAGCACAGTTGTACCATGAATACCAAATATATATTTAAATAAATATACCTTACCATATATACGTGATTCTGTACCTCATAGTAAACACACATAGGTTATCACGGATCATGCAACTTAAATAATGCTAATTGTTAATATATTTCACCCAGTACAGGTAGAACTTGGGACGGTCGAGGCTTAGTGTTAGGGTTGCGAATGAAAGGGTCCGAGGTCCGAGATGTAATGTAACCAAACACGTTCTGCAATTCTAGACGCGGTCACTTTATAAAAATGGTAGCAGCTCATTACTTGGTTTTAATGGTTCGATAAAAAAAATATTGTTGCAGAAGGTGATGAGGCCGTCTGCCTTTCTCCTGGTCAGTGGTCTGAAAAAGGTGGGGGGATTATACCTAAATCTTCCTGTCTGGCTGTTCAGCCCACGTGTGCATATGAGGTGTAGTATTTCCATTTCACTTAGAAAAATGTTGTTTGTTTGTTTAATTTCGCGCAAACCTCTACGAGGACTATCCGCGCTAGCCGTCCCTAATTTAGCAGTGTAAGACTAGAGGGAAAGCAGCTTGTCATCACCATCCACCGCCATCAACTCTTCGGCTACTCTTTTACCAACGAATAGTGGGAATGACTGTAACATTATAACGCCCTCACGACTGAAAGGGCGAGCATGTTTCATGGGACGGGGATTCGAACTTGCGACCCTCAGATGACGAATCGAGTGCTTTAACCACCTGGCCATGCAGGGCTTAGAAAAATGTTCCAAAATATAATATAAAAATAATATGAAAGAGAACCTGCCGACCCATTTGATTAACCGAACATTAACAGTTCGACTGGTGTTAAATACAGAAGTTAAACTAATCAGATATCATGTATGACGGCTGAATAAGGTCATAAAGCTTGTTTCATTACATTAAAATAAAATCGATTAGATAGATCCCTTCTTGGGGCTAAGCGGTAAGTCTAAAGGCTCTTAACGCTAAAATCAGGTTTCGATACGCGTGGTGGACCATTGTCTAATTTTGTGTTTAATACCAAATAAAAGTATTTTTAGCCTTTTTTAGAGACTTACGTGACAGAATCAAACAAATCTTAGCAGTAACTGAAAGTTATTTAACAATAACGTTATCACTGACGAAAATCGTATCAAAAAGATAAAGCGTCATAAGCTATAACTTACAGTTTTATAATAAATATTTGCTGTTCCGTCGGTTGTTTTTTCCCTCTTTAACTCTTCTATAAATCAATTTGGAAATTCTAAACGCTGAAGTACAGTCTCAGTATGTTATACGTCACTCCTGGTAATTGTTGATTATTAATAAGTCTATTTAATGCTAGCTAATGCTCTCAAAATGCGCCATTTTAGCGTGACTTGCCTCCATTGTTGTTAGTCGGTTGCAGCCAACAAGTTCTGTACTCCCGCCTTTAATCTCTCACGACAGCCGGTCGCCCACCGAGAGAGGTGCCTACTTTTAGCGGTAAATCGTGCGTTCCTTTCACATGGTAATCAAAGAACACGTCACGTTGTGTTCTGCATAGAAGCGAAAATCTAGGGGCAGCGAATTACACAGTGTGACGGAAGACAACAGCACCTCGCGGTTTCGTGGATATAGCAAAAGACTGTCATACGGTATATAATATACATAACTATTAAAACTGTGTACTATAATATACATAACTATTAAAACTGTGTACTATAATATACATAACTATTAAAACGGTGTACTATAGTATACATAACTATTAAAACTAGTGTAATATATACATAACTATTAAAACTGTGTACTATAATATACATAACTATTAAAACGGTGTACTATAATATACATAACTATTAAAACGGTGTACTATAATATACATAACTATTAAAACGGTGTACTATAATATACATAACTATTAAAACGGTGTACTATAATATACATAACTATTAAAACTGTGTACTATAATATACATAACTATTAAAACTGTGTAAAAACGGTATATAATATACATAACTATTAAAACTGTGTACTATAATATATAACTATTAAAACATAACTATTAAAACGGTGTACTATAATATACATAACTATTAAAACTGTACTATAATATACATAACTATTAAAACGGTGTACTATAATATACATAACTATTAAAACGGTGTACTATAATATACATAACTATTAAAACGGTGTACTATAATATACATAACTATTAAAACGGTGTACTATAATATACATAACTATTAAAACGGTGTACTATAATATACATAACTATTAAAACTGTGTACTATAATATACATAACTATTAAAACGGTGTACTATAATATACATAACTATTAAAACGGTGTACTATAATATACATAACTATTAAAACGGTGTACTATAATATACATAACTATTAAAACGGTGTACTATAATATACATAACTATTAAAACGGTGTACTATAATATACATAACTATTAAAACGGTGTACTATAATATACATAACTATTAAAACGGTGTACTATAATATACATAACTATTAAAACGGTGTACTATAATATACATAACTATTAAAACGGTGTACTATAATATACATAACTATTAAAACTGTGTACTATAATATACATAACTATTAAAACGGTGTACTATAATATACATAACTATTAAAACGGTGTACTATAATATACATAACTATTAAAACGGTGTACTATAATATACATAACTATTAAAACGGTGTACTATAATATACATAACTATTAAAACTATGTAATACATAACTATTAAAACGGTGTACTATAATATACATAACTATTAAAACGGTGTACTATAATATACATAACTATTAAAACGGTGTACTATAATATACATAACTATTAAAACGGTGTACTATAATATACATAACTATTAAAACGGTGTACTATAATATACATAACTATTAAAACGGTGTACTATAATATACATAACTATTAAAACGGTGTACTATAATATACATAACTATTAAAACGGTGTATATAATATACATAACTATTAAAACGGTGTACTATAATATACATAACTATTAAAACGGTGTACTATAATATACATAACTATTAAAACTGTGTACTATAATATACATAACTATTAAAACGGTGTACTATAATATACATAACTATTAAAACGGTGTACTATAATATACATAACTATTAAAACGGTGTACTATAATATACATAACTATTAAAACGGTGTACTATAATATACATAACTATTAAAACGGTGTACTATAATATACATAACTATTAAAACGGTGTACTATAATATACATAACTATTAAAACGGTGTACTATAATATACATAACTATTAAAACGGTGTACTATAATATACATAACTATTAAAACTGTGTACTATAATATACATAACTATTAAAACGGTGTACTATAATATACATAACTATTAAAACGGTGTACTATAATATACATAACTATTAAAACGGTGTACTATAATATACATAACTATTAAAACGGTGTACTATAATATACATAACTATTAAAACGGTGTACTATAATATACATAACTATTAAAACGGTGTACTATAATATACATAACTATTAAAACTGTGTACTATAATATACATAACTATTAAAACGGTGTACTATAATATACATAACTATTAAAACGGTACAAAATTATAATATACATAACTATTAAAACTGTGTACTATAATATACATAACTATTAAAACGGTGTACTATAATATACATAACTATTAAAACTGTGTACTATAATATACATAACTATTAAAACGGTGTACTATAGTATACATAACTATTAAAACGGTGTATATATATACTAACTTTAAAACGGTGTACTATAATATACATAACTATTAAAACGGTACTATAATATACATAACTATTAAAACGGTGTACTATAATATACATAACTATTAAAACGGTGTACTATAATATACATAACTATTAAAACGGTATATAGTATATACATAACTATTAAAACGGTGTACTATAATATACATAACTATTAAAACGGTGTACTATAATATACATAACTATTAAAACGGTGTACTATAATATACATAACTATTAAAACGGTGTACTATAATATACATAACTATTAAAACGGTGTACTATAATATACATAACTATTAAAACGGTGTACTATAATATACATAACTATTAAAACGGTGTACTATAATATACATAACTATTAAAACTGTGTACTATAATATACATAACTATTAAAACGGTGTACTATAATATACATAACTATTAAAACGGTGTACTATAATATACATAACTATTAAAACTGTACTATAATATACATATTAAAACGGTATATAATATACATAACTATTAAAACGGTGTACTATAATATACATAACTATTAAAACGGTGTACTATAATATACATAACTATTAAAACGGTGTACTATAATATACATAACTATTAAAACGGTGTACTATAATATACATAACTATTAAAACGGTGTACTATAATATACATAACTATTAAAACGGTGTACTATAATATACATAACTATTAAAACTGTGTACTATAATATACATAACTATTAAAACTGTGTACTATAATATACATAACTATTAAAACGGTGTACTATAATATACATAACTATTAAAACGGTGTACTATAATATACATAACTATTAAAACGGTGTACTATGATAAACATAACTATTAAAACGGTGACTATAGTATAGATAACTATTAAACGGTGTACTATAATATACATAACTATTAAAACTGTGTACTATAATATACATAACTATTAAAACTGTGTACTATAATATATATTATATACATAACTATTAAAACGGTGTACTATAATATACATAACTATTAAAACGGTGTACTATAATATACATAACTATTAAAACTATTAAAACGGTGTACTATAATATACATAACTATTAAAACGGTGTACTATAATATACATAACTATTAAAACGGTGTACTATAATATACATAACTATTAAAACGGTGTACTATAATATACATAACTATTAAAACGGTGTACTATAATATACATAACTATTAAAACGGTGTACTATAATATACATAACTATTAAAACGGTGTACTATAATATACATAACTATTAAAACGGTGTACTATAATATACATAACTATTAAAACGGTGTACTATAATATACATAACTATTAAAACGGTGTACTATATTAAAACTATACATAACTATTAAAACGGTGTACTATAATATACATAACTATTAAAACGGTGTACTATAATATACATAACTATTAAAACTGTGTACTATAATATACATAACTATTAAAACGGTGTACTATAATATACATAACTATTAAAACGGTGTACTATAATATACATAACTATTAAAACGGTGTACTATAATATACATAACTATTAAAACGGTACTATAATATAATAAAACGGTACATAACTATTAAAACGGTGTACTATAATATACATAACTATTAAAACGGTGTACTATAATATACATAACTATTAAAACGGTGTACTATAATATACATAACTATTAAAACGGTGTACTATAATATACATAACTATTAAAACTGTGTAAAATTATAATATACATAACTATTAAAACGGTGTACTTATAATATACATAACTATTAAAACGGTGTACTATAATATACATAACTATTAAAACGGTGTACTATAATATACATAACTATTAAAACTGTGTACTATAATATACATAACTATTAAAACGGTGTACTATAATATACATAACTATTAAAACTATATAAATACTAACTATTAAAACGGTGTACTATAATATACATAACTATTAAAACGGTGTACTATAATATACATAACTATTAAAACGGTGTACTATAATATACATAACTATTAAAACGGTGTACTATAATATACATAACTATTAAAACGGTGTACTATAATATACATAACTATTAAAACGGTGTACTATAATATACATAACTATTAAAACGGTGTACTATAATATACATAACTATTAAAACGGTGTACTATAATATACATAACTATTAAAACGGTGTACTATAATATACATAACTATTAAAACGGTGTACTATAATATACATAACTATTAAAACGGTGTACTATAATATACATAACTATTAAAACGGTGTACTATAATATACATAACTATTAAAACTGTATATAATATACATAACTATTAAAACGGTGTACTATAATATACATAACTATTAAAACGGTGTGTATAATATACATAACTATTAAAACGGTAATATAATATACATAACTATTAAAACTGTACTATAATATACATAACTAAAAACGGTGTATACATAACTATTAAAACTGTGTACTATAATATACATAACTATTAAAACGGTGTACTATAATATACATAACTATTAAAACTGTGTACTATAATATACATAACTATTAAAACTATTAAAACGGTGTACTATAATATACATAACTATTAAAACTGTGTACTATAATATACATAACTATTAAAACGGTGTACTATAATATACATAACTATTAAAACATAACTATTAAAACGTACTATAATATACATAACTATTAAAACTGTGTACTATAATATACATAACTATTAAAACGGTGTACTATAATATACATAACTATTAAAACATAATATATATACTAACTAAAAACGGTGTACTATAATATACATATTAAAACGGTGTACTATAATATACATAACTATTAAAACGGTGTACTACATAACTATTAAAACATAACTATAATATAATAACTATTAAAACTGTGTATATATATACATAACTATTAAAACTGTGTACTATAATATATAACATAACTATTAAAATAACTATTAAAACGGTGTACTATAATATACATAACTATTAAAACGGTGTACTATAATATACATAACTATTAAAACGGTGTACTATAATATACATAACTATTAAAACGGTGTACTATAATATACATAACTATTAAAACGGTGTACTATAATATACATAACTATTAAAACGGTGTACTATAATATACATAACTATTAAAACGGTGTACTATAATATACATAACTATTAAAACGGTGTACTATAATATACATAACTATTAAAACGGTGTACTATAATATACATAACTATTAAAACGGTGTACTATAATATACATAACTATTAAAACGGTGTACTATAATATACATAACTATTAAAACGGTGTACTATAATATACATAACTATTAAAACGGTGTACTATAATATACATAACTATTAAAACTGTGTACTATAATATACATAACTATTAAAACTGTGTACTATAATATACATAACTATTAAAACGGTGTACTATAATATACATAACTATTAAAACGGTGTACTATAATATACATAACTATTAAAACGGTGTACTATAATATACATAACTATTAAAACGGTGTACTATAATATACATAACTATTAAAACTATTAAAATACATAACTATAAAAACGGTATACATAATATATAACTAAAACGGTGTACTATAATATACATAACTATTAAAACGGTGTACTATAATATACATAACTATTAAAACTGTGTACTATAATATACATAACTATTAAAACTGTACTATAATATACATAACTATTAAAACTGTGTACTATAATATACATAACTATTAAAACGGTGTACTATAATATACATAACTATTAAAACGGTGTACTATAATATACATAACTATTAAAACGTGTGTACTATAATATACATAACTATTAAAACGGTGTACTATAATATACATAACTATTAAAACGGTGTACTATAATATACATAACTATTAAAACGGTGTACTATAATATACATAACTATTAAAACGGTGTACTATAATATACATAACTATTAAAACGGTGTACTATAATATACATAACTATTAAAACGGTGTACTATAATATACATAACTATTAAAACGGTGTACTATAATATACATAACTATTAAAACGGTGTACTATAATATACATAACTATTAAAACGGTGTACTATAATATACATAACTATTAAAACTGTGTACATAACTATAATATACATAACTATTAAAACGGTGTACTATAATATACATAACTATTAAAACGGTGTACTATAATATACATAACTATTAAAACGGTGTACTATAATATACATAACTATTAAAACGGTGTACTATAATATACATAACTATTAAAACGGTGTACTATAATATACATAACTATTAAAACGGTGTACTATAATATACATAACTATTAAAACGGTGTACTATAATATACATAACTATTAAAACGGTGTACTATAATATACATAACTATTAAAACGGTGTACTATAATATACATAACTATTAAAACGGTGTACTATAATATACATAACTATTAAAACGGTGTACTATAATATACATAACTATTAAAACGGTGTACTATAATATACATAACTATTAAAACGGTGTACTATAATATACATAACTATTAAAACGGTGTACTATAATATACATAACTATTAAAACTGTGTACTATAGTATACATAACTATTAAAACGGTGTACTATAATATACATAACTATTAAAACGGTGTACTATAATATACATAACTATTAAAACGGTGTACTATAATATACATAACTATTAAAACGGTGTACTATAATATACATAACTATTAAAACGGTGTACTATAATATACATAACTATTAAAACGGTGTACTATAATATACATAACTATTAAAACGGTGTACTATAATATACATAACTATTAAAACGGTGTACTATAATATACATAACTATTAAAACGGTGTACTATAATATACATAACTATTAAAACGGTGTACTATAATATACATAACTATTAAAACGGTGTACTATAATATACATAACTATTAAAACGGTGTACTATAATATACATAACTATTAAAACGGTGTACTATAATATATATAACTATGAAAACGGAAAACTATAGTATACATAACTATTAAAACGGTGTACTATAATATACATAACTATTAAAACGGTGTACTATAATATACATAACTATTAAAACGGTGTACTATAATATACATAACTATTAAAACTGTGTACTATAATATACATAACTATTAAAACTGTGTACTATAATATACATAACTATTAAAACGGTGTACTATAATATACATAACTATTAAAACGGTGTACTATAATATACATAACTATTAAAACGGTGTACTATAATATACATAACTATTAAAACGGTGTACTATAATATACATAACTATTAAAACGGTGTACTATAATATACATAACTATTAAAACTGTGTACTATAGTATACATAACTATTAAAACGGTGTACTATAATATACATAACTATTAAAACGGTGTACTATAATATACATAACTATTAAAACGGTGTACTATAATATACATAACTATTAAAACGGTGTACTATAATATACATAACTATTAAAACTGTAAATAATATACATAACTATTAAAACGGTGTACTATAATATACATAACTATTAAAACGGTGTACTATAATATACATAACTATTAAAACGGTGTACTATAATATACATAACTATTAAAACTGTGTACTATAATATACATAACTATTAAAACTGTGTACTATAATATACATAACTATTAAAACGGTGTACTATAATATACATAACTATTAAAACGGTGTACTATAATATACATAACTATTAAAACGGTGTACTATAATATACATAACTATTAAAACGGTGTAAAACGGTGTATACATAACTATTAAAACGGTGTACTATAATATACATAACTATTAAAACGGTGTACTATAGTATATACATAACTATTAAAACGGTGTACTATGATATAGATAACTATTAAAACTGTGTACTATAATATACATAACTATTAAAACGGTGTACTATAATATACATAACTATTAAAACGGTGTACTATAATATACATAACTATTAAAACGGTGTACTATAATATACATAACTATTAAAACGGTGTACTATAATATACATAACTATTAAAACGGTGTACTATAATATACATAACTATTAAAACGGTGTACTATAATATACATAACTATTAAAACGGTGTACTATAATATACATAACTATTAAAACTGTGTACTATAATATACATAACTATTAAAACTGTGTACTATAATATACATAACTATTAAAACGGTGTACTATAATATACATAACTATTAAAACTGTGTACTATAATATACATAACTATTAAAACGGTGTACTATAATATACATAACTATTAAAACGGTGTACTATAGTATACATAACTATTAAAACGGTGTACTATAATATACATAACTATTAAAACGGTGTACTATAATATACATAACTATTAAAACGGTGTAAAATTATAATATACATAACTATTAAAACGGTGTACTATAATATACATAACTATTAAAACGGTGTACTATAATATACATAACTATTAAAACGGTGTACTATAATATACATAACTATTAAAACTGTGTACTATAATATACATAACTATTAAAACGGTGTACTATAATATACATAACTATTAAAACGGTGTACTATAATATACATAACTATTAAAACATAACTACTATAATATACATAACTATTAAAACTGTGTACTATAATATACATAACTATTAAAACTGTGTACTATAATATACATAACTATTAAAACTGTGTACTATAATATACATAACTATTAAAACGGTGTACTATAATATACATAACTATTAAAACGGTGTACTATAATATACATAACTATTAAAACGGTGTACTATAATATACATAACTATTAAAACGGTGTACTATAATATACATAACTATTAAAACGGTGTACTATAATATACATAACTATTAAAACGGTGTACTATAAATATACATAACTATTAAAACGGTGTACTATAATATACATAACTATTAAAACGGTGTACTATAATATACATAACTATTAAAACGGTGTACTATAATATACATAACTATTAAAACGGTGTACCGGTGTACTAATATACATAACTATTAAAACGGTGTACTATAATATACATAACTATTAAAACGGTGTACTATAATATACATAACTATTAAAACTGTGTACTATAATATACATAACTATTAAAACGGTGTACTATAATATACATAACTATTAAAACGGTGTACTATAATATACATAACTATTAAAACGGTGTACTATAATATACATAACTATTAAAACGGTGTACTATAATATACATAACTATTAAAACGGTGTACTATAATATACATAACTATTAAAACTGTGTACTATAATATACATAACTATTAAAACGGTGTACTATAATATACATAACTATTAAAACGGTGTACTATAATATACATAACTATTAAAACGTAAAAATGTACTATAATATACATAACTATTAAAACGGTGTACTATAATATACATAACTATTAAAACATGTATTAAAACGGTATATAATATACATAACTATTAAAACTGTGTACTATAATATACATAACTATTAAAACGGTGTACTATAATATACATAACTATTAAAACTGTGTACTATAATATACATAACTATTAAAACGGTGTACTTATAATATACATAACTATTAAAACGGTGTACTATAATATACATAACTATTAAAACGGTGTACTATAATATACATAACTATTAAAACGGTGTACTATAATATACATAACTATTAAAACGGTGTACTATAATATACATAACTATTAAAACGGTGTACTATATATACATAACTATTAAAACGGTGTACTATAATATACATAACTATTAAAACTGTGTACTAATAATATACATAACTATTAAAACGGTGTACTATAATATACATAACTATTAAAACTGTGTACTATAATATACATAACTATTAAAACGGTGTACTATAATATACATAACTATTAAAACGGTGTACTATAATATACATAACTATTAAAACTATAATAAAAACTATAATATACATAACTATTAAAACGGTGTACTATAATATACATAACTATTAAAACGGTGTACTATAATATACATAACTATTAAAACGGTGTAAAATATAATATACATAACTATTAATACGGTGTACTATAATATACATAACTATTAAAACGGTGTACTATAATATACATAACTATTAAAACGGTGTATTATAGTATACATAACTATTAAAACTGTGTACTGTAATATACATAACTATTAAAACGGTGTACTATACTATACATAACTATGTACTATAAAATACATAACTATTATTAAACGGTGTACTATAATATACATAACTATTAAAACGGTGTACTATAATATACATAACTATTAAAACGGTGTACTATAATATACATAACTATTAAAACGGTGTACTATAATATACATAACTATTAAAACGGTGTACTATAATATACATAACTATTAAAACTGTGTACTATAATATACATAACTATTAAAACGGTGTACTATAATATACATAACTATTAAAACGGTGTACTATAATATACATAACTATTAAAACGGTGTACTATAATATACATAACTATTAAAACTGTGTACTATAATATACATAACTATTAAAACTGTGTACTATAATATACATAACTATTAAAACTGTGTACTATAATATACATAACTATTAAAACGGTGTACTATAATATACATAACTATTAAAACGGTGTACTATAATATACATAACTATTAAAACGGTGTACTATAATATACATAACTATTAAAACGGTGTACTATAATATACATAACTATTAAAACGGTGTACTATAATATACATAACTATTAAAACGGTGTACTATAATATACATAACTATTAAAACGGTAAAAATATAATATACATAACTATTAAAACGGTGTACTATAATATACATAACTATTAAAACGGTGTAACTATTAAAACGGTATACATAACTATTAAAACGGTGTACTATAATATACATAACTATTAAAACGGTGTACTATAATATACATAACTATTAAAACTGTGTACTATAATATACATAACTATTAAAACGGTGTACTATAATATACATAACTATTAAAACGGTGTACTATAATATACATAACTATTAAAACGGTGTACTATAATATACATAACTATTAAAACGGTGTACTATAATATACATAACTATTAAAACGGTGTACTATAATATACATAACTATTAAAACGGTGTACTATAATATACATAACTATACTAAATACATAACTATTAAAACTATAATATACATAACTATTAAAACGGTGTACTATAATATACATAACTATTAAAACGGTGTACTATAATATACATAACTATTAAAACGGTGTACTATAATATACATAACTATTAAAACGGTGTACTATAATATACATAACTATTAAAACTGTGTACTATAATATACATAACTATTAAAACTGTGTACTATAATATACATAACTATTAAAACGGTGTACTATAATATACATAACTATTAAAACGGTGTACTATAATATACATAACTATTAAAACTGTGTACTATAATATACATAACTATTAAAACGGTGTACTATAATATACATAACTATTAAAACTGGTGTACTATAATATACATAACTATTAAAACGGTGTACTATAATATACATAACTATTAAAACGGTGTACTATAATATACATAACTATTAAAACTACTATAATATACATAACTATTAAAACTATAGTATACTATATTAAAACGGTATACATAACTATTAAAACGGTGTACTATAATATACATAACTATTAAAACGGTGTACTATAATATACATAACTATTAAAACGGTGTACTATAATATACATAACTATTAAAACGGTGTACTATAATATACATAACTATTAAAACGGTGTACTATAATATACATAACTATTAAAACGGTGTACTATAATATACATAACTATTAAAACTGTGTACTATAATATACATAACTATTAAAACGGTGTACTATAATATACATAACTATTAAAACTGTGTACTATAATATACATAACTATTAAAACGGTGTACTATAATATACATAACTATTAAAACGGTGTAATATAGTATACATAACTATTACAACGTTGTACTATAATATACATAACTATTACAACGTTGTACTATAATATGCATAACTATTAAAACTGTGTACTATATAATATACATAACTATTAAAACGGTGTACTATAATATACATAACTATTAAAACGGTGTACTATAATATACATAACTATTAAAACGGTGTACTATAATATACATAACTATTAAAACTGTGTACTATAATATACATAACTATTAAAACTGTGTACTATAATATACATAACTATTAAAACTGTGTACTATAATATACATAACTATTAAAACTGTGTACTATAATATACATAACTATTAAAACGGTGTACTATAATATACATAACTATTAAAACGGTGTACTATAATATACATAACTATTAAAACGGTGTACTATAATATACATAACTATTAAAACGGTGTACTATAATATACATAACTATTAAAACGGTGTACTATAATATACATAACTATTAAAACGGTGTACTATAATATACATAACTATTAAAACGGTGTACTATAATATACATAACTATTAAAACGGTGTACTATAATATACATAACTATTAAAACTGTGTACTATAATATACATAACTATTAAAACTGTGTACTATAATATACATAACTATTAAAACTGTGTACTATAATATACATAACTATTAAAACGGTGTACTATAATATACATAACTATTAAAACTGTGTACTATAATATACATAACTATTAAAACTGTGTACTATAATATACATAACTATTAAAACGGTGTACTATAATATACATAACTATTAAAACGGTGTACTATAATATACATAACTATTAAAACGGTGTACTATAATATACATAACTATTAAAACGGTGTACTATAATATACATAACTATTAAAACGGTGTACTATAATATACATAACTATTAAAACGGTGTAAAATATAATATACATAACTATTAAAACGGTGTACTATAATATACATAACTATTAAAACGGTGTACTATAAAATTAAAACGGTATATACATAACTATTAAAACGGTGTACTATAATATACATAACTATTAAAACGGTGTACTATAATATACATAACTATTAAAACTGTGTACTATAATATACATAACTATTAAAACTGTGTACTATAATATACATAACTATTAAAACGGTGTACTATAATATACATAACTATTAAAACGGTGTACTATAATATACATAACTATTAAAACGGTGTACTATAATATACATAACTATTAAAACTGTGTACTATAATATACATAACTATTAAAACGGTGTACTATAATATACATAACTATTAAAACGGTGTACTATAATATACATAACTATTAAAACGGTGTACTATAATATACATAACTATTAAAACGGTGTACTATAATATACATAACTATTAAAACGGTGTACTATAATATACATAACTATTAAAACGGTGTACTATAATATACATAACTATTAAAACGGTGTACTATAATATACATAACTATTAAAACGGTGTACTATAATATACATAACTATTAAAACGGTGTACTATAATATACATAACTATTAAAACGGTGTACTATAATATACATAACTATTAAAACGGTGTACTATAATATACATAACTATTAAAACTGTGTACTATAATATACATAACTATTAAAACGGTGTACTATAGTATACATAACTATTAAAACGGTGTACTATAATATACATAACTATTAAAACGGTGTACTATAATATACATAACTATTAAAACGGTGTACTATAATATACATAACTATTAAAACGGTGTACTATAATATACATAACTATTAAAACGGTGTACTATAATATACATAACTATTAAAACGGTGTACTATAATATACATAACTATTAAAACGGTGTACTATAATATACATAACTATTAAAACGGTGTACTATAATATACATAACTATATACATAACTATTAAAACGGTGTACTATAATATACATAACTATTAAAACTGTGTACTATAATATACATAACTATTAAAACGGTGTACTATAATATACATAACTATTAAAACTGTGTACTATAATATACATAACTATTAAAACGGTGTACTATAATATACATAACTATTAAAACTGTGTACTATAATATACATAACTATTAAAACTATTAAAACTGTGTACTATAATATACATAACTATTAAAACTGGTGTACTATAATATACATAACTATTAAAACGGTGTACTATAATATACATAACTATTAAAACGGTGTACTATAATATACATAACTATTAAAACGGTGTACTATAATACATAACTATAAAACGGTATATAAAACTATTAAAACGGTGTACTATAATATACATAACTATTAAAACGGTGTACTATAATATACATAACTATTAAAACGGTGTACTATAATATACATAACTATTAAAACGGTGTACTATAATATACATAACTATTAAAACGGTGTACTATAATATACATAACTATTAAAACGGTGTACTATAATATACATAACTATTAAAACGGTGTACTATAATATAACTATTAAAACATAACTATATAATAACTATTAAAACTGTGTACTATAATATACATAACTATTAAAACGGTGTACTATAATATACATAACTATTAAAACGGTGTACTATAATATACATAACTATTAAAACGGTGTACTATAATATACATAACTATTAAAACGGTGTACTATAATATACATAACTATTAAAACTGTGTACTATAATATACATAACTATTAAAACTGTGTAACTATAATATACATAACTATTAAAACGGTGTACTATAATATACATAACTATTAAAACGGTGTACTATAATATACATAACTATTAAAACGGTGTACTATAATATACATAACTATTAAAACGGTGTACTATAATATACATAACTATTAAAACTGTGTACTATAATATACATAACTATTAAAACTGTGTACTATAATATACATAACTATTAAAACTGTGTACTATAATATACATAACTATTAAAACGGTGTACTATAATATACATAACTATTAAAACGGTGTACTATAATATACATAACTATTAAAACATAACTATAAAACGGTATAATATACATAACTATTAAAACGGTGTACTATAATATACATAACTATTAAAACTATTAAAACGGTGTACTATAATATACATAACTATTAAAACGGTGTACTATAATATACATAACTATTAAAACGGTGTACTATAATATACATAACTATTAAAACGGTGTACTATAATATACATAACTATTAAAACGGTGTACTATAATATACATAACTATTAAAACGGTGTACTATATATATACATAACTATTAAAACGGTGTACTATAATATACATAACTATTAAAACTGTGTACTATAATATACATAACTATTAAAACTGTGTACTATAATATACATAACTATTAAAACGGTGTACTATAATATACATAACTATTAAAACTGTGTACTATAATATACATAACTATTAAAACGGTGTACTATAATATACATAACTATTAAAACGGTGTACTATAATATACATAACTATTAAAACACTATAATATACATAACTATTAAAACTGTGTACTATAATATAACTATATAACTATTAAATACATAACTATTAAAACTGTGTACTATAATATACATAACTATTAAAACGGTGTACTATAATATACATAACTATTAAAACGGTGTAATTATAATATACATAACTATTAAAACTGTTTACTATAATATACATAACTATTAAAACGGTGTACTATAGTATACATAACTATTAAAACGGTGTATATAATATACATAACTATTAAAACGGTGTACTATAGTATACATAACTATTAAAACGGTGTACTATAATATACATAACTATTAAAACTGTGTACTATAATATACATAACTATTAAAACGGTGTACTATAATATACATAACTATTAAAACGGTGTACTATAATATACATAACTATTAAAACGGTGTACTATAATATACATAACTATTAAAACGGTGTACTATAATATACATAACTATTAAAACGGTGTACTATAATATACATAACTATTAAAACGGTGTACTATAATATACATAACTATTAAAACGGTGTACTATAATATACATAACTATTAAAACGGTGTACTATAATATACATAACTATTAAAACGGTGTACTATAATATACATAACTATTAAAACGGTGTACTATAATATACATAACTATTAAAACGGTGTACTATAATATACATAACTATTAAAACGGTGTACTATAATATACATAACTATTAAAACGGTGTACTATAATATACATAACTATTAAAACGGTGTACTATAATATACATAACTATTAAAACTGTGTACTATAATATACATAACTATTAAAACTGTGTACTATAATATACATAACTATTAAAACGGTGTACTATAATATACATAACTATTAAAACGGTGTACTATAATATACATAACTATTAAAACTGTGTACTATAGTATACATAACTATTAAAACGGTGTACTATAATATACATAACTATTAAAACGGTGTACTATAATATACATAACTATTAAAACGGTGTACTATAATATACATAACTATTAAAACTGTGTACTATAATATACATAACTATTAAAACGGTGTACTATAATATACATAACTATTAAAACTGTGTACTATAATATACATAACTATTAAAACGGTGTACTATAATATACATAACTATTAAAACGGTGTACTATAATATACATAACTATTAAAACGGTGTACTATAATATACATAACTATTAAAACGGTGTACTATAATATACATAACTATTAAAACGGTGTACTATAATATACATAACTATTAAAACGGTGTACTATAATATACATAACTATTAAAACGGTGTAATTATAATATACATAACTATTAAAACGGTGTACTATAATATACATAACTATTAAAACGGTGTACTATAATATACATAACTATTAAAACGGTGTACTATAATATACATAACTATTAAAACGGTGTACTATAATATACATAACTATTAAAACGGTGTACTATAATATACATAACTATTAAAACGGTGTACTATAATATACATAACTATTAAAACGGTGTACTATAATATACATAACTATTAAAACGGTGTACTATAATATACATAACTATTAAAACGGTGTACTATAATATACATAACTATTAAAACGGTGTACTATAATATACATAACTATTAAAACGGTGTACTATAATATACATAACTATTAAAACTGTGTACTATATATACATAACTACAAAACTATACTATAATATACATAACTATTAAAACTGTAATATATATAAAACGGTGTATAATACATAACTATTAAAACGGTGTACTATAATATACATAACTATTAAAACGGTGTACTATAATATACATAACTATTAAAACGGTGTACTATAATATACATAACTATTAAAACTGTGTACTATAATATACATAACTATTAAAACGGTGTACTATAATATACATAACTATTAAAACGGTGTACTATAATATACATAACTATTAAAACGGTGTACTATAATATACATAACTATTAAAACGGTGTACTATAATATACATAACTATTAAAACGGTGTACTATAATATACATAACTATTAAAACGGTGTACTATAATATACATAACTATTAAAACTGTGTACTATAGTATACATAACTATTAAAACGGTGTACTATAATATACATAACTATTAAAACGGTGTACTATAATATACATAACTATTAAAACGGTGTACTATAATATACATAACTATTAAAACGGTGTACTATAATATACATAACTATTAAAACTGTGTACTATAATATACATAACTATTAAAACGGTGTACTATAATATACATAACTATTAAAACGGTGTACTATAATATACATAACTATTAAAACGGTACTATAATATACATAACTATTAAAACGGTGTACTATAATATACATAACTATTAAAACGGTGTACTATAATATACATAACTATTAAAACGGTGTACTATAATATACATAACTATTAAAACGGTGTACTATAATATACATAACTATTAAAACTGTGTACTATAATATACATAACTATTAAAACGGTGTACTATAATATACATAACTATTAAAACTGTGTACTATAATATACATAACTATTAAAACGGTGTACTATAGTATACATAACTATTAAAACGGTGTACTATAATATACATAACTATTAAAACTGTGTACTATAATATACATAACTATTAAAACGGTGTACTATAATATACATAACTATTAAAACTGTGTACTATAATATACATAACTATTAAAACGGTGTACTATAATATACATAACTATTAAAACGGTGTACTATAATATACATAACTATTAAAACGGTGTACTATAATATACATAACTATTAAAACGGTGTACTATAATATACATAACTATTAAAACGGTGTACTATAATATACATAACTATTAAAACTGTGTACTATAATATACATAACTATTAAAACGGTGTACTATAATATACATAACTATTAAAACGGTGTACTATAATATACATAACTATTAAAACGGTGTACTATAATATACATAACTATTAAAACGGTGTACTATAATATACATAACTATTAAAACGGTGTACTATAATATACATAACTATTAAAACGGTGTACTATAATATACATAACTATTAAAACGGTGTACTATAATATACATAACTATTAAAACTGTGTACTATAATATACATAACTATTAAAACGGTGTACTATAATATACATAACTATTAAAACTATTAAAACGTGTACTATAATATACATAACTATTAAAACGGTGTACTATAATATACATAACTATTAAAACGGTGTACTATAATATACATAACTATTAAAACGGTGTAATTATAATATACATAACTATTAAAACGGTGTACTATAATATACATAACTATTAAAACTGTGTACTATAATATACATAACTATTAAAACGGTGTACTATAATATACATAACTATTAAAACGGTGTACTATAATATACATAACTATTAAAACGGTGTACTATAATATACATAACTATTAAAACGGTGTACTATAATATACATAACTATTAAAACGGTGTACTATAATATACATAACTATTAAAACTGTGTACTATAATATACATAACTATTAAAACGGTGTACTATAATATACATAACTATTAAAACGGTGTACTATAATATACATAACTATTAAAACTGTGTACTATAGTATACATAACTATTAAAACTGTGTACTATAATATACATAACTATTAAAACGGTACTATATATACATAACTATTAAAACGGTGTACTATACTATAATATATATAACTATTAAAACGGTGTACTATAATATACATAACTATTAAAACTGTGTACTATAATATACATAACTATTAAAACGGTGTACTATAATATACATAACTATTAAAACGGTGTACTATAATATACATAACTATTAAAACGGTGTACTATAATATACATAACTATTAAAACGGTGTACTATAATATACATAACTATTAAAACGGTGTACTATAATATACATAACTATTAAAACGGTACTATATTAAAACGGTACTATAATATACATAACTATTAAAACGGTACATAATATACATAACTATTAAAACTGTGTAAATATACATAACTATTAAAACGGTGTACTATAATATACATAACTATTAAAACGGTGTACTATAATATACATAACTATTAAAACGGTGTACTATAATATACATAACTATTAAAACGGTGTACTATAATATACATAACTATTAAAACGTGTACTATAATATACATAACTATTAAAACTGTGTACTATAATATACATAACTATTAAAACGGTGTACTATAATATACATAACTATTAAAACGGTGTACTATAATATACATAACTATTAAAACGGTGTACTATAATATACATAACTATTAAAACGGTGTACTATAATATACATAACTATTAAAACGGTGTAAATTATAATATACATAACTATTAAAACTGTGTACTATAATATACATAACTATTAAAACGGTGTACTATAATATACATAACTATTAAAACGGTGTACTATAATATACATAACTATTAAAACTGTGTACTATAATATATAACTATACATAACTATTAAAACGGTGTACTATAATATACATAACTATTAAAACGGTGTACTATAATATACATAACTATTAAAACGGTGTACTATAATATACATAACTATTAAAACGGTGTACTATAATATACATAACTATTAAAACTGGTGTACTATAGTATACATAACTATTAAAACGGTGTACTATAATATACATAACTATTAAAACGGTGTACTATAATATACATAACTATTAAAACGGTGTACTATAATATACATAACTATTAAAACGGTGTACTATAATATACATAACTATTAAAACGGTGTACTATAATATACATAACTATTAAAACGGTGTACTATAATATACATAACTATTAAAACGGTGTACTATAATATACATATAAAAACGGTGTATACATAACTATTAAAACGGTGTACCATAATATACATAACTATTAAAACGGTGTACTATAATATACATAACTATTAAAACTGTGTACTATAATATACATAACTATTAAAACGGTGTACTATAATATACATAACTATTAAAACGGTGTACTATAATATACATAACTATTAAAACGGTGTACTATAATATACATAACTATTAAAACTGTGTACTATAATATACATAACTATTAAAACTGTGTACTATATAATATACATAACTATTAAAACGGTGTACTATAATATACATAACTATTAAAACGGTGTACTATAATATACATAACTATTAAAACGGTGTACTATAATATACATAACTATTAAAACGGTGTACTATAATATACATAACTATTAAAACGGTGTACTATAATATACATAACTATTAAAACGGTGTACTATAATATACATAACTATTAAAACGGTGTACTATAATATACATAACTATTAAAACGGTGTACTATAATATACATAACTATTAAAACGGTGTACTATAATATACATAACTATTAAAACGGTGTACTATAATATACATAACTATTAAAACGGTGTACTATAAATAACTATTAAAACGGTGTACTATAATATACATAACTATTAAAACGGTGTACATAACTATTATACTATATATACATAACTATTAAAACGGTGTACTATAATATACATAACTATTAAAACGGTGTACTATAATATACATAACTATTAAAACGGTGTACTATAATATACATAACTATTAAAACGGTGTACTATAATATACATAACTATTAAAACGGTGTACTATAATATACATAACTATTAAAACGGTGTACTATAATATACATAACTATTAAAACGGTGTACTATAATATACATAACTATTAAAACTGTGTACTATAATATACATAACTATTAAAACGGTGTACTATAATATACATAACTATTAAAACGGTGTACTATAATATACATAACTATTAAAACGGTGTACTATAATATACATAACTATTAAAACGGTGTACTATAATATACATAACTATTAAAACGGTGTACTATAATATACATAACTATTAAAACTGTGTACTATAATATACATAACTATTAAAACGGTGTACTATAATATACATAACTATTAAAACGGTGTACTATAATATACATAACTATTAAAACGGTGTACTATAATATACATAACTATTAAAACGGTGTACTATAATATACATAACTATTAAAACTGTGTACTATAATATACATAACTATTAAAACTGTGTACTATAATATACATAACTATTAAAACTGTATTATAATATACATAACTATTAAAACGGTGTACTATAATATACATAACTATTAAAACGGTGTACTATAATATATAACTATTAAAACGGTGTACTATATAACTATTAAAACGGTGTACTATAATATACATAACTATTAAAACGGTGTACTATAATATACATAACTATTAAAACGGTGTACTATAATATACATAACTATTAAAACGGTGTACTATAATATACATAACTATTAAAACGGTGTACTATAATATACATAACTATTAAAACGGTGTACTATAATATACATAACTATTAAAACGGTGTACTATAATATACATAACTATTAAAACGGTGTACTATAATATACATAACTATTAAAACGGTGTACTATAATATACATAACTATTAAAACGGTGTACTATAATATACATAACTATTAAAACGGTGTACTATAATATACATAACTATTAAAACGGTGTACTATAATATACATAACTATTAAAACGGTGTACTATAATATACATAACTATTAAAACGGTGTACTATAATATACATAACTATTAAAACGGTGTACTATAATATACATAACTATTAAAACGGTGTACTATAATATACATAACTATTAAAACTGTGTACTTATAATATACATAACTATTAAAACGGTGTACTATAATATACATAACTATTAAAACGGTGTACTATAATATACATAACTATTAAAACTGTGTACTATAGTATACATAACTATTAAAACGGTGTACTATAATATACATAACTATTAAAACGGTGTACTATAATATACATAACTATTAAAACGGTGTACTATAATATACATAACTATTAAAACGGTGTACTATAATATACATAACTATTAAAACGGTGTACTATAATATACATAACTATTAAAACGGTGTACTATAATATACATAACTATTAAAACGTGTGTACTATAGTAATATACATAACTATTAAAACGGTGTACTATAATATACATAACTATTAAAACGGTGTACTATAATATACATAACTATTAAAACGGTGTACTATAATATACATAACTATTAAAACGGTGTACTATAATATACATAACTATTAAAACTGTGTACTATAATATACATAACTATTAAAACGGTGTACTATAATATACATAACTATTAAAACGGTGTACTATAATATACATAACTATTAAAACGGTGTACTATAATATACATAACTATTAAAACTGTGTACTATAATATACATAACTATTAAAACGGTGTACTATAATATACATAACTATTAAAACTGTGTACTATAATATACATAACTATTAAAACGGTGTACTATAATATACATAACTATTAAAACGGTGTACTATAATATACATAACTATTAAAACGGTGTACTATAATATACATAACTATTAAAACGGTGTAATTATAATATACATAACTATTAAAACGGTGTACTATAATATACATAACTATTAAAACGGTGTACTATAATATACATAACTATTAAAACGGTGTACTATAATATACATAACTATTAAAACTGTGTACTATATACATAACTATTAAAACGGTGTACTATAATATACATAACTATTAAAACGGTGTACTATAATATACATAACTATTAAAACGGTGTACTATAATATACATAACTATTAAAACTGGTGTACTATAATATACATAACTATTAAAACGGTGTACTATAATATACATAACTATTAAAACGGTGTACTATAATATACATAACTATTAAAACGGTGTACTATAATATACATAACTATTAAAACGGTGTACTATAATATACATAACTATTAAAACTGTGTACTATAATATACATAACTATTAAAACGGTGTGTACTATATATATACATAACTATTAAAACTGTGTACTATAATATATATAACTATTAAAACGGTGTACTATAATATACATAACTATTAAAACTGTGTACTATAGTATACATAACTATTAAAATGTGTACTATATAACTATTAAAACTGTGTACTATACATAACTATTATAAAATGTACTATAATATACATAACTATTAAAACGGTGTACTATAATATACATAACTATTAAAACGGTGTACTATAATATACATAACTATTAAAACTGTGTACTATAATATACATAACTATTAAAACGGTGTACTATAATATACATAACTATTAAAACGGTGTACTATAGTATACATAACTATTAAAACGGTGTACTATAATATACATAACTATTAAAACTGTGTACTATATTATACATAACTATTAAAACGGTGTACTATAATATACATAACTATTAAAACGGTGTACTATAATATACATAACTATTAAAACGGTGTAATTATAATATACTATAATATACATAACTATTAAAACGGTGTACTATAATATACATAACTATTAAAACGGTGTACTATAACTATAATATACATAACTATTAAAACGGTGTACTATAGTATACATAACTATTAAAACGGTGTACTATAATATACATAACTATTAAAACTGTGTACTATAATATACATAACTATTAAAACGGTACATAACTATTAAAACGGTACTATAATATATAATATACATAACTATTAAAACGGTGTACTATAATATACATAACTATTAAAACGGTGTACTATAATATACATAACTATTAAAACTGTGTACTATAGTATACATAACTATTAAAACGGTGTACTATAATATACATAACTATTAAAACGGTGTACTATAATATACATAACTATTAAAACGGTGTACTATAATATACATAACTATTAAAACGGTGTACTATAATATACATAACTATTAAAACGGTGTACTATAATATACATAACTATTAAAACTGTGTACTATAATATACATAACTATTAAAACGGTGTACTATAATATACATAACTATTAAAACTGTGTACTATAATATACATAACTATTAAAACGGTGTACTATAATATACATAACTATTAAAACGGTGTACTATAATATACATAACTATTAAAACGGTGTACTATAATATACATAACTATTAAAACGGTGTACTATAATATACATAACTATTAAAACGGTGTACTATAATATACATAACTATTAAAACGGTGTACTATAATATACATAACTATTAAAACGGTGTACTATAATATACATAACTATTAAAACGGTGTACTATAATATACATAACTATTAAAACTGTGTACTATAATATACATAACTATTAAAACGGTGTACTATAATATACATAACTATTAAAACGGTGTACTATAATATACATAACTATTAAAACGGTGTACTATAATATACATAACTATTAAAACGGTGTACTATAATATACATAACTATTAAAACGGTGTACTATAATATACATAACTATTAAAACGGTGTACTATAATATACATAACTATTAAAACGGTGTACTATAATATACATAACTATTAAAACTGTGTACTATAATATACATAACTATTAAAACGGTGTACTATAATATACATAACTATTAAAACTGTGTACTATAATATACATAACTATTAAAACGGTGTACTATAATATACATAACTATTAAAACGGTGTACTATAATATACATAACTATTAAAACGGTGTACTATAATATACATAACTATTAAAACGGTGTACTATAATATACATAACTATTAAAACGGTGTACTATAATATACATAACTATTAAAACGTGATACTATAGTATACATAACTATTAAAACGGTGTACTATAATATACATAACTATTAAAACGGTGTACTATAATATACATAACTATTAAAACGGTGTACTATAATATACATAACTATTAAAACGGTGTACTATAATATACATAACTATTAAAACTGTGTACTATAATATACATAACTATTAAAACTGTGTAATTATAATATACATAACTATTAAAACGGTGTACTATAATATACATAACTATTAAAACGGTGTACTATAATATACATAACTATTAAAACGGTGTACTATAATATACATAACTATTAAAACGGTGTACTATAATATACATAACTATTAAAACGGTGTACTATAATATACATAACTATTAAAACGGTGTACTATAATATACATAACTATTAAAACGGTGTACTATAATATACATAACTATTAAAACGGTGTACCTATAATATACATAACTATTAAAACGGTGTACCATAATATACATAACTATTAAAACGGTGTACTATAATATACATAACTATTAAAACGGTGTACTATAGTATACATAACTATTAAACGGTGTACTATAATATACATAACTATTAAAACTGTGTACTATAATATACATAACTATTAAAACGGTGTACTATAATATACATAACTATTAAAACGGTGTACTATAGTATACATAACTATTAAAACTGTGTACCATAATATACATAACTATTAAAACTGTGTACTATAATATATATAACTATTAAAACGGTGTACTATAGTATACATAACTATTAAAACGGTGTACTATAATATACATAACTATTAAAACGGTGTACTATAATATACATAACTATTAAAACGGTGTACTATAATATACATAACTATTAAAACGGTGTACTATAATATACATAACTATTAAAACTGTGTACTATAATATACATAACTATTAAAACGGTGTACTATAATATACATAACTATTAAAACGGTGTACTATAATATACATAACTATTAAAACGGTGTACTATAATATACATAACTATTAAAACGGTGTACTATAATATACATAACTATTAAAACTGTGTACTATAGTATACATAACTATTAAAACGGTGTACTATAATATACATAACTATTAAAACGGTGTACTATAATATATATAACTATTAAAACGGTGTACTATAATATACATAACTATTAAAACGGTGTACTATAATATACATAACTATTAAAACGGTGTACTATAATATACATAACTATTAAAACGGTGTACTATAATATACATAACTATTAAAACGGTGTACTATAATATACATAACTATTAAAACGGTGTACTATAATATACATAACTATTAAAACGGTGTACTATAATAT
>NC_134826.1:148702185-148769052 GCF_004210375.1 Tachypleus tridentatus | reverse complement strand
AACACAATATTACACACTAATAAACTGGTCAAAGTCTAGAAGTGAAGGGTGTTAGCAAGCACAATATTACACACTAATAAACTGGACAAAGTCTAGAAATGAAGGCAGTTATTAACACAATATTACACATTAATAAACTGGACAAAGACTAGAAGTGAAGGTTTAGCAACACAATATTACACATTAATAAACTGGACAAAGTCTAGAAATGAAGGCTGTTATTAACACAATATTACACACATTAATAAACTGGACAAAGACTAAAAGTGAAGGTTTAGCAACACAATATTACACACTAATAAAGTAAACAAAGTCTAGAAATGAAGGCAGTTATTAACACAATATTACACATTAATAAACTGGACAAAGACTAGAAGTGAAGGTTTAGCAACACAATATTACACATTAATAAACTGGACAAAGTCTAATAATGAAGGGTGTTAGCAAGACAATATTACACCCCAATAAACTGAACAAAGTCTAGAAGTGAAGGTTTAGCAACACAATAATACACACTAATAAAGTAAACAAAGTCTACAATTGAAGGTTGTTAGCAACACAATATTACACACTAATTAACTGGATAAAGTCTAGACGTGAAGGGTGTTAGCAACACAATATTACACACTAATAAACTGGAGAAAGTCTAGTAGTGAAGGATCTTAGCAACACAATATTACACACCAATAAACTGGACACAGACTAGAAGTGAAGGTTTAGCAACACAATATTACACATTAATAAACTGGACAAAGACTAAAAGTGAAGGTTTAGCAACACAATATTACACACCAATAAAGTAAACAAAATCTAGAATTGAAGGGTGTTAGCAACACAATATTATACACAAATAAACTGGACAAAGACTAAAAATGAAGGTTGTTAGCAACACAATATTACACACTAATAAACTGGATAAAGTCTAGACGTGAAGGTTTAGCAAAACAATAATACAAACTAATAAAGTAAACAAAGCTAGAATTGAAGGATGTTAGCAGCACAATATTACACAAAAATATACTGGACAAAGTCTAGAAATGAAGGGTGTTTGCAACACAATATTACACACTAATAAACTGGACATAGTCTAGATGTGAAGAATGTTAGCAACACAATAATACACACTAATAAAGTAAACAAAGTCTAGAATTGAAGGGTGTTAGCAACACAATATTATACATTAATAAACTGGACAAAGTGTAGAAATGATAAGTGTTAGCAGCACAATATTACACACTAATAAACTGGACAAAGTCTAGAAATGAAGGCAGTTATTAACACAATATTACACATTAATAAACTGGACAAAGACTAGAAGTGAAGGTTTAGCAACACAATATTACACATTAATAAACTGGACAAAGTCTAGAAATGAAGAGTGTTAGCAACACAATATTACACCCCAATAAACTGGACAAAGACTAAAAGTGAAGGTTTAGCAACACAATATTACACACTAATAAAGTAAACAAAGTCTAGAATTGAAGGGTATTAGCAACACAATATTACACCCCAATAAACTGGACAAAATCTAGAAGTGAAGAGTGTTTGCAACACAACATTACACACTAATAAACTGGACAAAGTTTAGAAGTGAAGAGTGTTAGCAACACAATATTACACCCCAATAAACTGGACAAAATCTAGAAGTGAAGAGTGTTTGCAACACAACATTACACACTAATAAAGTAAACAAAGTCTAGAATTGAAGGGTGTTATTAACACAATATTACACATTAATAAACTGGACAAAGACTAAAAGTGAAGGTTTAGCAACACAATATTACACACTAATAAACTGGTCAAAGTCTAGAAGTGAAGGGTGTTAGCAGCACAATATTACACACTAATAAACTGGACAAAGTCTAGAAATGAAGGCAGTTATTAACACAATATTACACATTAATAAACTGGACAAAGACTAGAAGTGAAGGTTTAGCAACACAATATTACACATTAATAAACTGGACAAAGTCTAGAAATGAAGGCTGTTATTAACACAATATTACACATTAATAAACTGGACAAAGACTAAAAGTGAAGGTTTAGCAACACAATATTACACACTAATAAAGTAAACAAAGTCTAGAAATGAAGGCAGTTATTAACACAATATTACACATTAATAAACTGGACAAAGACTAGAAGTGAAGGTTTAGCAACACAATATTACACATTAATAAACTGGACAAAGTCTAATAATGAAGGGTGTTAGCAAGACAATATTACACCCCAATAAACTGAACAAAGTCTAGAAGTGAAGGTTTAGCAACACAATAATACACACTAATAAAGTAAACAAAGTCTACAATTGAAGGTTGTTAGCAACACAATATTACACACTAATTAACTGGATAAAGTCTAGACGTGAAGGGTGTTAGCAACACAATATTACACACTAATAAACTGGAGAAAGTCTAGTAGTGAAGGATCTTAGCAACACAATATTACACACCAATAAACTGGACACAGACTAGAAGTGAAGGTTTAGCAACACAATATTACACATTAATAAACTGGACAAAGACTAAAAGTGAAGGTTTAGCAACACAATATTACACACTAATAAAGTAAACAAAATCTAGAATTGAAGGGTGTTAGCAACACAATATTATACACAAATAAACTGGACAAAGACTAAAAATGAAGGTTGTTAGCAACACAATATTACACACTAATAAACTGGATAAAGTCTAGACGTGAAGGTTTAGCAAAACAATAATACAAACTAATAAAGTAAACAAAGCTATAATTGAAGGATGTTAGCAGCACAATATTACACAAAAATATACTGGACAAAGTCTAGAAATGAAGGGTGTTTGCAACACAATATTACACACTAATAAACTGGACATAGTCTAGATGTGAAGAATGTTAGCAACACAATAATACACACTAATAAAGTAAACAAAGTCTAGAATTGAAGGGTGTTAGCAACACAATATTATACATTAATAAACTGGACAAAGTGTAGAAATGATAAGTGTTAGCAGCACAATATTACACACTAATAAACTGGACAAAGTCTAGAAATGAAGGCAGTTATTAACACAATATTACACATTAATAAACTGGACAAAGACTAGAAGTGAAGGTTTAGCAACACAATATTACACATTAATAAACTGGACAAAGTCTAGAAATGAAGGCTGTTATTAACACAATATTACACACTAATAAACTGGACAAAGTTTAGAAGTGAAGAGTGTTAGGAACACAATATTACACCCCAATAAACTGGAAAAAATCTAGAAGTGAAGAGTGTTTGCAACACAACATTACACACTAATAAACTGGACAAAGTTTAGAAGTGAAGAGTGTTAGCAACACAATATTACACCCCAATAAACTGGACAAAATCTAGAAGTGAAGAGTGTTTGCAACACAACATTACACACTAATAAAGTAAACAAAGTCTAGAATTGAAGGGTGTTATTAACACAATATTACACATTAATAAACTGGACAAAGACTAAAAGTGAAGGTTTAGCAACACAATATTACACACTAATAAACTGGTCAAAGTCTAGAAGTGAAGGGTGTTAGCAACACAATATTACACACTAATAAACTTGACAAAGTCTAGGTGTGAAGAATGTTAACAACACAATATTATATACCAATAAACTGGAGAGAGACTCGAAATGAAGGCTGTTAGTAACACAATATTACACCCCAATAAACTGAACAAAGTCTAGAAGTGAAGGTTTAGCAACACAATAATACACACTAATAAAGTAAACAAAGTCTACAATTGAAGGGTGTTAGCAACACAATATTATACATTAATAAACTGGACAAAATGTACAAATGAAGGGTGTAAGCAACACAATATTACACCCTAATAAACTGGACAAAGTCTAGAAATGAAGGGTGATAGCAACAAAATATTACGCACTAATTAACTGGATAAAGTCTAGACGTGAAGGTTGTTGGCAACACAATATTACAGACTAATAAACTGGATAAAGTTTAGAATTGAGGGGTGTTAGCAACACAATATTACACACCAATAAACTGGACAAAGTGTAGAAGTGAAGAGTGTTAGCAACACAATATTACACACCAATAAACTGGACAAAGTTTGCATCAAATATCAGTTAATTCACACCATGTCAAGTATTACCTAATTCACATTGTATCAAATATCAGTTAATTGTCACCATGTGATGCATAACCTAATTCACATTGTATCAATTATCAATAAATATCACATCATGTCAAGTATTTTCTGATTCACATTGTATCAAATAACATTTAATTCACACCATGTCAAGTATTACCTAATTCACATTAAATCAAATATCATTTAATATCACACAATGTCAAGTATTATTTAATTCACAAGGTATTAAATATTGGTAAATATACACCACGTAAAATATTACCTAATCCACATTGAATCAAATATCAATAAATATCACATTATGTCAAGGATTTCTTAATTCACAATGTATTAAATATCAGTTAATTCACACCATATCAAGCATAACCTAATTCACATTGTGTCAAATATCAATAAATATCACATCATGTCAAGTATTACCTCATTCACATTGTATCAAATATCAGTTACTATCACATCATGTCAAGTATTACCTGATTCACATTGTATCAATTATCAGTTAATTCACACCATGTCAAGCATAATTTAATTCACATTGTATCAAATATCAGTTAATTATCTACACGTCAAGTGTTACCATATTCACATTATATCAAATATCTGTTAATTCATACCATTTCAAGCATAACCTAATTCATATTGTATCAAATATCAGTAAATATCACATCATGCAAAGTATTTCCTAATTCAAATATTATCAAATAAGAGTTAATTCAAACCATGTCAAGTATTATCTAATTCACATTGTATCAAATATCAGTTATTATCACACCATGTTAAGTGGTGTATCAGCTGTATACCTGATCCACATTGTATCAAATATCAGTTAATATCACACCATGTTAAGTGGTGTATCAGCTGTATACCTGATCCACATTGTATCAAATATCAGTTAGTTCACACCGTGTGAAGTATTAATTAATAATTAACACTGTACTAAATATCAGTTATTTCACATTTTGTTTATTATCAGTTATTTCACAATGTATTAAGTATTTGTTGGTTAACACTGTGTTAAATAAGTTAGTTCACACTGTGATAAATAAGTTAGTTCACATTGTATGTTAATTATTAATGTTTTCACATTGTGTTAAGTGTGAGGTATTTTATGCTGTGTTAAATATATCAGTTGCGATCCAGTTCCTTGTATTCTAGTGAACTAATTAATGTCCAACGATTTATTACAACCTGTGTATGATTTTTTTTCAGCTGTTTGTGCTTTATGTGAATCAATAGTTTTAATCTGTTTTGTTATCGGTTTGTTTCCATAAAGACAGCTGTTCAATGAACGAATATTCAGCAGTGAAATCAAACATTTTGTTCAGTGGAAACCTATCCCGATATCTTATAGAAAAAAATCAAACATAAAGTTTTTAAAAATCGACCCATTTTCAGTAACCTTTTTGTTTCACTCCAGCTAAACCTTCTTAGTTTATTATATTATTTTGTATCCTACCGTTTATTTGAAGAGATATTGCAACTGTCACTTTACCAGTGTTTGTCAAGCTAGAGTATTCACCTCTCCGTCTACAAGTTCCAGGGCTTTGAACAGCGGCAACTGTCCACCCAGACAAGTTAGACAGTGCCAACAGCAATATCTTACCAACGGAGCCGGAGCCCTTCACAAGTGAAAAAGCAATATCCATTGAAGCGATATGGCTTATTGCCTTGCACGTGTTGCCCGCGAGCAGTCAGCTTGGTGGCTTGTGATTGGTCGAAATGCAGATGCTGAGCGCGAGATGAAGGCAACAGCTTTGAACACGAGGAAATAGATGAAGTGGAAGCAGTAGTGGCGGGAAGGCCACGAATAAAACGTGTTTTGAATCTTTTCCGTTTCACGGCATAGACTCAGACACCGTCAGTAACTCAGTATTATGATTTATAAAATATTCAAGCTTATATTCACTTCCCTCCAGTTGCATGTCTCCATTTTGAAGACATATCTACCTGAGGTCAATTTCCCTAAAACTTGCGATGTCACAACAAACCGAATGACTACTGAAATATATCCTTACCCATAATTCGTCAATTAGTTTTTTCGTATAAATTATTTATTTGGATGTATACACTTAAAGTAAAATATTCGAGTTTCTTATTTCTGGAATGTTTTACCTCAATACGTTCCTTCATTAACAACAAGACAAAGTAATAATTGACAACTGATATATTATACAAACGGACGCTGCTAACAGTACGTATTCTAGTATCAAAAGGTTTAAAACAATACATGGTTTAGTACACAAAAACAGCTGCACACTAGATGAGTGAACAAAAAAATTATTTTAACCAATATTCAAAACAGACGCACCAGTTGTTATGATAAACTGAATCTAAAGCAGTTATCAAGGAAGGAAACAAATTTTTATTAACTGATAATCTAGCACCACGAATTGTTTGAAAATATTTAGTTTCTTAAATCGCTCATAATATTTGTTGCAAAAATACAGAATAATACTACAATAAGAACACGACTATTTTTTATTTTTTTTTTGAATTTATCGCAAAGCTACACGAGGGCTATCTGCGCTAGCTGTCCCTAATTTAGCAATGTAACACTAGAGGGAAAGTAGCTAGTCATCACCATACACTGCCAGCTTTTAGGCTACTCTTTCACCAATGAATAGTGGGATTGACCGTCCCATTATAACGCCTCCACACGGCTGAAAGGGCCAGCACGTTTGGTGCGACGGGTATTCGAACAAGCGACCCTCAGATTACGAGTCGAGCGCCCTAACCGAAAACCGACCTAGACTGTATGTTTGAGCATAATTAGAAAGCAAAGTAACAAGTGACATTTATTTGAATAATTAACAGTAGAAATTAAAAAGTACTTATGGTGGTTTTAGCTGTAAGTCTATGGGTGTATAACTCGGGGTTTTGATACCTGTCGTGGGCTAAGCACAGATAGTCCTCTGTGTAACTTTGTGCTTAACGACAAAGAAGAAATAAAATAAAAGTTGCAAAAAATAGGAACTTGATATAACTCACAGTAAGGTGAGAGTTGTAAGAAGTGAAAATGGCTGAAAAGTAAACTTGTAAGTTATACGAAACCTAAACGGTGCACAGTTATGATACGAATAATAAACTTCTAAAGTTATAGTGGTAATAAATGATTATAAAAAGGTTTAAAGCATTTTAGAAGCTTGAGTCATGAAATATTGTCACAAAATATTCATAACCGAAATATTAATTAATTGGAAGTGAAGAGAAGATCGACGTTTTATCATATAATTATGTTAATTAATTAATTATACATTTTAACTACTTACATCAGTTGTTTAGTGGATATTCTATATTTGATTTTATTATATGTTGAGACTATCAACCGCCGGGGGCCACGGCATGGCCCGGTGGGTTAAGGCGTGCGACTCGTAATCTGAGGGTCGCGGGTTAGCATTCCTGTCGCGCCAAACATGTCCGCCCTTTCAACCGTGCGGATGTTATAATGTTACGGTCAATCCCACTATTCGTTGGTAAAAGAGTAGCCCAAGTGTTGGCGGTGGGTGGTGATGACTAGCTGCCTTCCCTCTAGTCTTCCACTGCTAAATTAGGAACAGCTAGCGCAGATAGCCCTCGAGTAGCTTTGCGCGAAATTAAAAAACAAACAAAAAAACCGCTGGGAATTGAACCATGGATTCTAACGTTACCTGTCTGTAATCCTGCCGCTGACCCATGGGGTATTATTCTTCTATTTTAATCTATTTCTAGGAGCTGTCATTTAATCTTGCAAACGACTGTACGTACTGCCTCGAATAAGTTTCTATCTCTCCCCTCTTCCCGCTGGGACTCAGAAGACAGGAAATTAAAGTTGAAAGTTCTGTGGAGAATAAGTCTTATTTCAAGTCCCTGTTTCATTTCAACTTTATTCAGCAGTTAGTTAAGAAAGAAAATTGAAGAAGCGCAGATAGTCCTCATGTAGCTTTGTGAGAAATTCAAATCAAACTAAAATTGAAGAAAAGAGAGGTAAGGACGTTAGAATTAAAACTTAAATAAAGAAAACTAAAGTAATATTATATCATAAAGTAATATTAAACTAAAGTAATATTTTTATAAAGTAACATTATATTATATAGTAATTTTAAACTAAAGTAATATTATATTATAAAGTAATATTAAAGTAGAGTAATATTATATTATATAGTAATATTATATTATAAAGTTATATTAAAGTAGAGTAATATTATATTATATAGTAATATTAAATTAAAGTAATATTATATTATAAAATATTAAAGTAAAGTGAAATTAAACTAAAGTAATATTATATTATATAGTAATTTTAAACTAAAGTAATATTATATTATAAAATATTAAAGTAAAGTGAAATTAAACTAAAGTAATATTATATTATATAGTAATTTTAAACTAAAGTAATATTATATTATAAAGTAATATTAAACTAAAGTAATATTATATTATATAGTAATATTTAAACTAAAGTAATATTATATTATAAAGTAATATTAAAGTAAAGTAATATTTTTATAAAGTAATATTATATTATATAGTAATATTAAACTAAAGTAATATTATATTATATTATATAGTAATATTATATTATATAGTAATATTTTTATAAAGTAATATTATATTATATAGTAATATTTTTATAAAGTAATATTATATTATATAGTAATATTTTTATAAAGTAATATTATATTATATAGTAATATTAAACTAAAGTAATATTATATTATAAAGTAATATTAAATTAAAGTAATATTATATTATAAAGTAATATTAAAGTAAAGTAATATTATATTATATGGTAATTTTAAAGTAAAGTAATATTATATTATATAGTAATATTAAACTAAAGTAATATTATATTATTAAGTAATATTAAAGTAAAGTAATATTATATTATAAAGTCATATTAAACTGAAGTAATATTATATTATATAGTAATTTTAAACTAAAGTAATATTAAAGTAGAGTAATATTATATTATATAGTAATATTAAACTAAAGTAATATTATATTATAAAGTAATATTAAATTAAAGTAATATTATATTATAAAGTAATATTAAAGTAAAGTAATATTAAACTAAAGTAATATTATATTATATAGTAATATTAAACTAAAGTAATATTATATTATATAGTAATTTTAAACTAAAGTAATATTTTTATAAAGTAACATTATATTATATAGTAATTTTAAACTAAAGTAATATTATATTATAAAGTAATATTAAAGTAGAGTAATATTATATTATATAGTAATATTAAACTAAAGTAATATTATATTATAAAGTAATATTAAATTAAAGTAATATTATATTATAAAATAATATTAAAGTAAAGTGATGTGGTGGATGTGGTGAATTCAACAAGGATTTATGTGTAACATTGAGTAGTAGCTCAATGTGTATGTTAATAACTTAGTCCAAACAAAACTATTGAATCATAATAGTTTCTAATGAATATATTGTAGTGCCATCTGTCGACAGTAATTTAACAATTCTAGTTTTCAAAACACTTAACATTTCAAGCAGTCTTTGGTAAGCACAAGAGTTATCAGTGTTTTCTCCTAATAATATTTGTTATACTTTTAACAAAGTAAATACCAATATTGTCAATGCTTCTCATTTTAAAATTTAGTTTTTCAAAAATGCACCAGGGATATTTCTTATCACTTTAAATGCATATTGCATGGTAACAAACTAAAAATGTTTACACTGACATACTTTTAGGAAGCCGTAAACTACATCTTCAATCACTCATTAATTATCGTGTTAAACCCATTTGCTTGAAACATACTTGTCGCAATCATTCAACAGCGAGTTATTTTTATTGTTCGTTTTAATTTCGCGCAAAGTTACACGAGGGCTATCTGCGCTAGCCGTCCCTAAATTAGCAGTGTAAGACTAGAGAGAAGGCAGCTAGTCATCAGCACCCAACGCCAACCATTGGGCTACTCTTTTAGCCACAAATAGTGGGATTGATCGTCACATTATAACGCCTCACAACTGAAAGGGCGAAACATCTTTAGTGTGACAGAAATTCGAACCCAGGACCATCAGATTGCGAGTCGAGCGTTCTAACCACCTGACCATTCTAGGCCTATAACGTCTTGTATGATTTGATGCTAAACGTATAGTTTTGCTGGTATCTACTTTAATTTCTACAGGTTTATTTTAACCACAATACTTTCAAACAGTTCTCGTACACGGATGGGTACGTACATAATACAGTGTAAAATAATATTTAAAAAAATGTTTGATCAATAGCAACTTGAAACACGTTCTCACCTCCAGGTAGAGAGTAGGATGTATGTATAGTTCCTTGTCCAGGTAGAGAGTAGGATGTATCTATAGTTCCTTGTCCAGGTAGAGAGTAGGATGTATGTATAGTTCCTTGTCCAGGTAGAGAGTAGGATGTATCTATAGTTCCTTGTCCAGGTAGAGAGTAGGATGTATGTATAGTTCCTTGTCCAGGTAGAGAGTAGGATGTATCTATAGTTCCTTGTCCAGGTAGAGAGTAGGATGTATCTATAGTTCCTTGTCCAGGTAGAGAGTAGGATGTATCTATAGTTCCTTGTCCAGGTAGAGAGTAGGGATGTATGTATAGTTCCCTTGTCCAGGTAGAGAGTAGGATGTATCTATAGTTCCTTGTCCAGGTAGAGAGTAGGATGTATGTATAGTTCCTTGTCCAGGTAGAGAGTAGGATGTATCTATAGTTCCTTGTCCAGGTAGAGAGTAGGATGTATCTATAGTTCCTTGTCCAGGTAGAGAGTAGGATGTATCTATAGTTCCTTGTCCAGGTAGAGAGTAGGATGTATCTATAGTTCCTTGTCCAGGTAGAGAGTAGGATGTATGTATAGTTCCTTGTCCAGGTAGAGAGTAGGATGTATCTATAGTTCCTTGTCCAGGTAGAGAGTAGGATGTATCTATAGTTCCTTGTCCAGGTAGAGAGTAGGATGTATCTATAGTTCCTTGTCCAGGTAGAGAGTAGGATGTATGTATAGTTCCTTGTCCAGGTAGAGAGTAGGATGTATCTATAGTTCCTTGTTAATCCTGAGAGAATGTATGCGTTGGTGAAGCGGTAATAAATTTAGATACGAGACTCGCAAAATATAAAAAGAATTTTTAAAAAATGGTCTAACAAATAAAACTGTTTTTCTACGAATGGGGAACTTATTCAATAACAAAAACTGGTAATTAGTTAAAATATTACGTAAAACTGAAAGTAATGTGAAAAGAAGAATCGTGGAAAGTTTGTCAAACTTCAACACTTTCGAAGGTCACTTTAAGTTGAACTCTTTAAGAAGATATTTGTCGTCAAGAGACTTAGAGCTTTCGTTATATATTACCAAGCTACATGTTCCTCTCGAGAACCGATCGTCGGACACATGAGGACTTGTGAATTTCTTGAATTTGAATTTCGCGTAAAGCTATTCGAGGGCTAGAAGAAAGACAGCACCCCTCACCGCCAACTTTTGGGTTACTTTTTTGAAAATGAATTATGGAATTGACGGTTACATTGTAACGCTCCACGGCTGGAAAGTCAAGTTTGTTTGGTGGGATAGCGATTCGAAACCAAGACCCTCAGACTGCTAGTTAAGCACTAAGTGTACTAAGTTCCTAACACTTGAACAGTTGGCTAACAAAGTTAAACTCCAAACAGTCTACTTATACGACATCTAGAGTAGTTATGGCTTAAATTGTGTATGAGATGAACTTGGATGTTTTGTTTACTTTGTGTCCAATTTTATTCATAATCCTCACAGTATCTGCATCGTTGTTAAATATGAGTGGACCTTCTATAATATGTCACGAGAGGAAACTGTTCTTGTTGTCCACTTAATACGTAACACTTCAAACTTTCTGCAGATCTATGTAATCTATGAACGGGTGTTTCTGCCCTGATGTCTTCCGTACGATTCACTGAACGGGTAAAAACAAAAGGCAGCTTAGTGCTACAAGCTTTCGCTCTAATCACATCGCGTGTATCGAACCAGGAGAAAGATTCTCAAGAAATATTAGGTCTGTCGGAAACACTTTGAACTCAGTACATTTTGTATCTATCTGTTGTTACACCACTTCAGTGAAGTGAAATTAACATGGACGCATATATCTCTTAAAAACATTACAACTTTGTTCGAACAACCTAATGAAATGTCTATTGTGACAGCTGGATTGCAGATACTTGATATGAGGTCATAAGACCATTATTGATACTTGTATCCATAAACTTGTACCTGAAAGAAAATCTTATGGAATAACTAAACAACATAAAACACATTTATCTGTATTGTGTTATAGTAATAAGTGTAAACACCACAAGTGTTATGTATGATAAATAACCTTATGGCAGAATGAAATACAAAGGGTAACAATGTTAACATCAGAAGATCTGTCAGAATAAAGAGTGACAGGTTACTTTGAATAATGGAGTTGGGTTACTTTCAATAAAATAGAGACAGGTTACTTTCAATAATAGAGTTAGGTTACTTTCAATAATGGAGTAAGGTTACTTTGAATAAAGTAGAGACAGGTTACTTTCAATAATGGAGTTGGGTTACTTTCAATAATAGAGTTGGGTTACTTTCAATAATAGAGTTGGGTTACTTTCAATAAAGTAGAGATAGGTTACTTTCATTAATGGAGTCGGGTTACTTTCAATAATAGAGTTGGGTTACTTTCAATAATGGAGTTAGGTTACTTTCAATAAAGTAGAGATAGGTTACTTTCAATAAAGTAGAGATAGGTTACTTTCAATAAAGTAGAGATAGATTACTTTCAATAATGGAGTTGGGTTACTTTCAATAATAGAGTTGGGTTGCTTTCAATAATAGAGTTAGGTTACTTTCAATAAAGTAGAGATAGGTTACTTTCAATAATAAAGTTAGGTTACTTTCAATAGATGGAATAGTTAAACAACTATTTTTAAGTAGAGATGACGCAACAGTTGTCTAGGATATACAATAAAAGAACTGCTACTTATTTAGGAAAAATACAAAAATCAGAACCATGGGTTTTGTGATATTTATCTTGGATAAAGTATATGGAGCTAAAACTATTAGTCCACAAACAGGCCGCTGTGGGGAAGAGCTGGCTGTTAAAGTCCGTCACAATGCTCATAACCCAAACATTAAGATGCCTTTCACATGAAACTATGCTCATAATCTAAACACTAAGATATTCATTACGTGAAACTATGCACATATCCTGAAAACTAAGATATATATAAGTTAAACTTATGATTATGATCTACAAACACCCATTACCTGAAACTTGTAATCCTTGGGCACTATCATGATTCATATTCAAATAAAAAAAAACAAACAATCCAGGTGGATATTGCAACTATAGTAGCAGAGAAATAGTTAAACCTTATTAGCTTATACGTAGCTATCGGCGGAAAATTGATACATCTGGGTTCTGGTGATAAGGGTACTCGACTGGTAACCTGTGGGTCAAGAGGTAGAATCCCGGCACCAAATATTTTTTGCCCTTTTAGCCGAGAGGGTGTTATAACCTCACGAGCAGTCCCATTATTCGTTGGTAAAAAGTAGCACAGATGTTGGCGGTATGTGGCGTTAACTGCCTTCCCTCTAATTTAACACTTCTAAATTATGGGACGGATAACGCAGATAGCCCTCGACTTGCTGTGCGCGAAATTCAAAAAACAAACAATTACTACTTTTTCAGGGGGCCCGTCATGGCTAAGCGTGTTAAGGCGCGCGACTCGTAATTTAGGGGTCGCGGGTTTGCATCCCCTTCGTGCCAAACATGCTCGCCCTTTCAGCCGTGGGGGGCATTATAATGTGACGGTCAATCCCATTATTCGTTGGTAAAAGAGTAGCCCAAGAGTTGGCAGTGGGTAGTGATGACTAGCTGCCTTCCCTCTAGCCTTACACTGCTAAATTAGAGACGGCTAGTACAGATAGCCCTCAAGTAGCTTTGTGCGAAATTCAGAAAACAAACAAACAAACAAACTTTTTGTTTGTTTCACGTATTGATTGTATGGAACAGTGTCAATACATTATTGAATTTAATAACGAGGTTACAAACTGAGTGATCTACTGAAATGGTTCTGAAAGCTGAATGTTTTGGTGGTTCTTGTTTGAACTTCGAAGTTAATTTAAATGAAACATTATTGTCTGTCTGCACACTTTGGAACATATTGATAAGACAGTACTAGATAGAGCATTCTTATATGCACTTGGAAGTCAGTTAGCACTATTCTAAAACCCAGAGATCAACAGAAGCAAACAAAAAGGCCTGGCTTACATGCCACGATGGATCTGGCCGAGCTATTCTTCGTATTAAGAAACATTGATCCAAACAGGCACGAGCTACAAAGCGATATTCCACGTGGTATCGTAACCGAACAAGTTTTGAAGAGGCACTGTCTTATTTACCAAACACTTGGCTCGCTGCATTAGTTTGGCTATAATATTGAAAACTGGCTTCACTGGTCCGAAAGATACGAGTTTTTTGTAAATAAGGATGATATATCCAGGGTGCAGGTATAAGAATTATTCATATGTGACTTATAACTCTACTAATCGATGTGCGAAATATATTGAATCAGAAATACCACAGTCTTCACGTCCATGGTAGTTAATATCAAGTAAAGCAAATAAGGTGTCCACTCATTCAGCCACAGACTCCACGAGTCTCATGTATACAACTTAACACCAAACAAAATGTCTGCTCATTCAATCAGACACATTATCTCTCACAGGTATTTAACCGTATCTGATAATAAGTATCTAACTGTTCGTGGCTGACCCACATCACTGTTTTCTACCAACTACAAACAGAGCAGATGTAACCGTATCTGACAATAAGTATCTAACTGTTCGTGGCTGACCCACATCACTGTTTTCTACCAACTACAAACAGTGCAGATGTAACCGTATCTGATAATAAGTATCTAACTGTTCGTGGCTGACCCACATCACTGTTTTCTACCAACTACAAACAGTGCAGATGTAACCGTATCTGATAATAAGTATCTAACTGTTCGTGGCTGACCCACATCACTGTTTTCTACCAACTACAAACAGTGCAGATGTAACCGTATCTGATAATAAGTATCTAACTGTTCGTGGCTGACCCACATCACTGTTTTCTACCAACTACAAACAGTGCAGATGTAACCGTATCTCATAATAAGTATCTAACTGTTCGTGGCTGACCCACATCACTGTTTTCTACCAGCTACAAACAGTGCAGATATAACCGTATCTGACAATAAGTATCTAACTGTTCGTGGCTGACCCACATCACTGTTTTCTACCAACTACAAACAGTGCAGATGTAACCGTATCTGATAATAAGTATCTAACTGATCGTGGCTGACCCACATCACTGTTTTCTACCAACTACAAACAGTGCAGATGTAACCGTATCTGACAATAAGTATCTAACTGTTCGTGGCTGACCCACATCACTGTTTTCTACCAACTACAAACAGTGCAGATGTAACCGTATCTGATAATAAGTATCTAACTGTTCGTGGCTGACCCACATCACTGTTTTCTACCAGCTACAAACAGTGCAGATGTAACCGTATCTGACAATAAGTATCTAACTGTTCGTGGCTGACCCACATCACTGTTTTCTACCAACTACAAACAGTGCAGATGTAACCGTATCTGATAATAAGTATCTAACTGTTCGTGGCTGACCCACATCACTGTTTTCTACCAGCTACAAACAGTGCAGATGTAACCGTATCTGACAATAAGTATCTAACTGTTCGTGGCTGACCCACATCACTGTTTTCTACCAACTACAAACAGTGCAGATGTAACCGTATCTGATAATAAGTATCTAACTGTTCGTGGCTGACCACACATCACTGTTTTCTACCAGCTACAAACAGTGCAGATGTAACCGTATCTGACAATAAGTATCTAACTGTTCGTGGCTGACCCACATCACTGTTTTCTACCAACTACAAACAGTGCAGATGTAACCGTATCTGATAATAAGTATCTAACTGTTCGTGGCTGACCCACATCACTGTTTTCTACCAACTACAAACAGTGCAGATGTAACTGTATCTGACAATAAGTATCTAACTGTTCGTGGCTGACCCACATCACTGTTTTCTACCAGCTACAAACAGTGCAGATGTAACTGTATCTGATAATAAGTATCTAACTGTTCGTGGCTGACCCACATCACTGTTTTCTACCAGCTACAAACAGTGCAGATGTAACCGTATCTGATAATAAGTATCTAACTGTTCGTGGCTGACCCACATCACTGTTTTCTACCAGCTACAAACAGTGCAGATGTAACTGTATCTGATAATAAGTATCTAACTGTTCGTGGCTGACCCACATCACTGTTTTCTACCAGCTACAAACAGTGCAGATGTAACCGTATCTGATAATAAGTATCTAACTGTTCGTGGCTGACCCACATCACTGTTTTCTACCAGCTACAAACAGTGCAGATGTAACCGTATCTGATAATAAGTATCTAACTGTTCGTGGCTGACCCACATCACTGTTTTCTACCAACTACAAACAGTGCAGATATAACCGTATCTGATAATAAGTATCTAACTGTTCGTGGCTGACCCACATCACTGTTTTCTACCAGCTACAAACAGTGCAGATGTAACCGTATCTGACAATAAGTATCTAACTGTTCGTGGCTGACCCACATCACTGTTTTCTACCAGCTACAAACAGTGCAGATGTAACCGTATCTGATAATAAGTATCTAACTGTTCGTGGCTGACCCACATCACTGTTTTCTACCAACTACAAACAGTGCAGATGTAACCGTATCTGACAATAAGTATATAACTGTTCGTGGCTGACCCACATCACTGTTTTCTACCAACTACAAACAGTGCAGATATAACCGTATCTGATAATAAGTATCTAACTGTTCGTGGCTGACCCACATCACTGTTTTCTACCAACTACAAACAGTGCAGATATAACCGTATCTGATAATAAGTATATAACTGTTCGTGGCTGACACACATCACTGTTTTCTACCAACTACAAACAGTGCAGATGTAACCGTATCTGACAATAAGTATCTAACTGTTCGTGGCTGACCCACATCACTGTTTTCTACTAGCTACAAACAGTACAGATGTAACTGTATCTGATAATAAGTATCTAACTGTTCGTGGCTGACCCACATCACTGTTTTCTACCAGCTACAAACAGTGCAGATGTAACCGTATCTGATAATAAGTATCTAACTGTTCGTGGCTGACCCACATCACTGTTTTCTACCAGCTACAAACAGTGCAGATATAACCGTATCTCATAATAAGTATCTAACTGTTCGTGGATGACCCACATCACTGTTTTCTACCAGCTACAAACAGTACAGATGTAACCGTATCTGATAATAAGTATCTAACTGTTCGTGGCTGACCCACATCACTGTTTTCTACCAGCTACAAACAGTGCAGATGTAACCGTATCTGACAATAAGTATCTAACTGTTCGTGGCTGACCCACATCACTGTTTTCTACCAGCTACAAACAGTGCAGATGTAACCGTATCTGATAATAAGTATCTAACTGTTCGTGGCTGACCCACATCACTGTTTTCTACCAACTACAAACAGTGCAGATGTAACCGTATCTGACAATAAGTATATAACTGTTCGTGGCTGACCCACATCACTGTTTTCTACCAACTACAAACAGTGCAGATATAACCGTATCTGATAATAAGTATCTAACTGTTCGTGGCTGACCCACATCACTGTTTTCTACCAACTACAAACAGTGCAGATGTAACCGTATCTGACAATAAGTATATAACTGTTCGTGGCTGACCCACATCACTGTTTTCTACCAGCTACAAACAGTGCAGATATAACCGTATCTCATAATAAGTATCTAACTGTTCGTGGATGACCCACATCACTGTTTTCTACCAGCTACAAACAGTGCAGATGTAACCGTATCTGATAATAAGTATCTAACTGTTCGTGGCTGACCCACATCACTGTTTTCTACCAACTACAAACAGTGCAGATGTAACTGTATCTGACAATAAGTATATAACTGTTCGTGGCTGACCCACATCACTGTTTTCTACCAGCTACAAACAGTGCAGATGTAACCGTATCTGATAATAAGTATCTAACTGTTCGTGGCTGACCCACATCACTGTTTTCTACCAGCTACAAACAGTGCAGATGTAACTGTATCTGATAATAAGTATCTAACTGTTCGTGGCTGACCCACATCACTGTTTTCTACCAGCTACAAACAGTGCAGATGTAACCGTATCTGATAATAAGTATCTAACTGTTCGTGGCTGACCCACATCACTGTTTTCTACCAGCTACAAACAGTGCAGATGTAACCGTATCTGATAATAAGTATCTAACTGTTCGTGGCTGACCCACATCACTGTTTTCTACCAACTACAAACAGTGCAGATATAACCGTATCTGATAATAAGTATCTAACTGTTCGTGGCTGACCCACATCACTGTTTTCTACCAGCTACAAACAGTGCAGATGTAACCGTATCTGACAATAAGTATCTAACTGTTCGTGGCTGACCCACATCACTGTTTTCTACCAGCTACAAACAGTGCAGATGTAACCGTATCTGATAATAAGTATCTAACTGTTCGTGGCTGACCCACATCACTGTTTTCTACCAACTACAAACAGTGCAGATGTAACCGTATCTGACAATAAGTATATAACTGTTCGTGGTTGACCCACATCACTGTTTTCTACCAACTACAAACAGTGCAGATATAACCGTATCTGATAATAAGTATCTAACTGTTCGTGGCTGACCCACATCACTGTTTTCTACCAACTACAAACAGTGCAGATATAACCGTATCTGATAATAAGTATATAACTGTTCGTGGCTGACACACATCACTGTTTTCTACCAACTACAAACAGTGCAGATGTAACCGTATCTGACAATAAGTATCTAACTGTTCGTGGCTGACCCACATCACTGTTTTCTACTAGCTACAAACAGTACAGATGTAACTGTATCTGATAATAAGTATCTAACTGTTCGTGGCTGACCCACATCACTGTTTTCTACCAGCTACAAACAGTGCAGATGTAACCGTATCTGATAATAAGTATCTAACTGTTCGTGGCTGACCCACATCACTGTTTTCTACCAGCTACAAACAGTGCAGATATAACCGTATCTCATAATAAGTATCTAACTGTTCGTGGATGACCCACATCACTGTTTTCTACCAGCTACAAACAGTGCAGATGTAACCGTATCTGATAATAAGTATCTAACTGTTCGTGGCTGACCCACATCACTGTTTTCTACCAACTACAAACAGTGCAGATGTAACTGTATCTGACAATAAGTATCTAACTGTTCGTGGCTGACCCACATCACTGTTTTCTACCAGCTACAAACAGTACAGATGTAACCGTATCTGATAATAAGTATCTAACTGTTCGTGGCTGACCCACATCACTGTTTTCTACCAGCTACAAACAGTGCAGATGTAACCGTATCTGACAATAAGTATCTAACTGTTCGTGGCTGACCCACATCACTGTTTTCTACCAGCTACAAACAGTGCAGATGTAACCGTATCTGATAATAAGTATCTAACTGTTCGTGGCTGACCCACATCACTGTTTTCTACCAACTACAAACAGTGCAGATGTAACCGTATCTGACAATAAGTATATAACTGTTCGTGGCTGACCCACATCACTGTTTTCTACCAACTACAAACAGTGCAGATATAACCGTATCTGATAATAAGTATCTAACTGTTCGTGGCTGACCCACATCACTGTTTTCTACCAACTACAAACAGTGCAGATATAACCGTATCTGATAATAAGTATATAACTGTTCGTGGCTGACACACATCACTGTTTTCTACCAACTACAAACAGTGCAGATGTAACCGTATCTGACAATAAGTATCTAACTGTTCGTGGCTGACCCACATCACTGTTTTCTACCAGCTACAAACAGTGCAGATGTAACCGTATCTCATAATAAGTATCTAACTGTTCGTGGCTGACCCACATCACTGTTTTCTACCAGCTACAAACAGTGGAGATGTAACCGTATCTGATAATAAGTATCTAACTGTTCGTGGCTGACCCACATCACTGTTTTCTACCAGCTACAAACAGTGCAGATGTAACCGTATCTGACAATAAGTATCTAACTGTTCGTGGCTGACCCACATCACTGTTTTCTACCAGCTACAAACAGTGCAGATGTAACTGTATCTGACAATAAGTATCTAACTGTTCGTGGATGACCCACATCACTCTTTTCTACTAACTAATAACAGTGTAGATGTCACTCTCTGACAATAGTTCTACCTGTTCGTGATTGATCTTAGTGTTACAATAGTTCTACCTGTTCGTGATTGATCATAGTGTTACGTTATAGCTAAAGCCTTTACTGGTATAAATCTGAAATCTATTATCCAGTAGTTTACAAATAATGTCAGTTGTTGCCTTTCTAACTGTGTAGGTTTAACCTTGAAGCTAAATATAATAAATAGATATAAACATACAATACAATCACAAAATGACTGTAGTAACAAATATAACAAACTTGTTTAAACCTCTGTAATCTTTCGTTGGACTTCAAGGAACACATTATAAAATTAAGTTTTCAAGTTTAAGTAATGAAAGGATTTGAAGCAAGAAATAAGATTTGATTTACTGTAGATCAAAAATAAACCGTAAGAACCAATAGAATACGCTCTAGTTGTTATCACCAATCAAAAACACTTCTCAGTAACTTTCTGTTAAGTAAGATTCCTTTACTTTCCATTTTCTTGTCTAACATTCGTCGTATTAGTTGGGCAAAATGAAGGATGATGTGACTATTGTAAGCTGCTTTAGAAATATCACTGCTTTAGAAGTTAATCACCTTTCAAAACGTCTACTTTAACTCATGTATTGATATTTCTACTGTCTATAAAAGTATACAGTAGTTTAAAACGTCTACACTAGCATTACGGTATCAGTAACGCACCGTATTTTCAGTTTAACACTTGTATGTGTTTTACAGTTCACTGCAAGTAACATCATAAAATATGTTCATATCAATCATCATTTTTCTTTAAAAGTCTGAGCGACACACAGCTTGTGGAAACCTAGTTCTGTCTTGAATAAACAACAATAGCAAAGAAAAAAACAAAGGCCTAAAGAAATTAAATGAAGACCTGAAAGATCTAAGTGCTCACGAGACAGAACATTACGTAGTCGAGTACACGAGAAAGTTTAATTTAAAATATTTGATCTCCGTCAACCAATGTAAATTTAGAAAAACTTGTTTAGCTCTTTGTAAATACGGGAAGAATTTATTTGATTAGCCTTTTCAAAGAGTCTCTTTGTACTACAGCCATGGTGGACTAAACACAGTTAGTCCATTGTGTACTCAACAACAATCAAACTAAAAACTCGTAGTCTATCAACCCTGTGGTGCATCTCAGGTTTGAAAAGCAGAGCTTCAGTTCATAAGGATTCTTGAAATCACTTGTTGAGGTTCCTTTTGTTCCGATGCACAACCAAGGCAATCAAGACTAACCTTAATATGAACTTAATAGAGCCAGATATAATATTTCCCTGATGCAGGGGTAAACGATATGTACAGTAATATCAGGTAAAGGTAATGGAGAAGGCTTCTTCTGATAAAACAAAAGGAAGCATGCACACACACTAATCATAAAGTGATTTAGAAGTAACTATAACTGACAGACCTGTTGTTTCTCGGTTATTCCACCTTTTAATATTACAAAATAGCCTATCCTTGTCATTTTTTTTTAATCATAAGGACCATAAGTGCGTTACAAGAGTAACAGTAAAACTTCATTTATCTCTCAAATAAGTGTACCACAATGTTTGGCAGTTTGTACTGATCAACTACCTGCTTTCGCTTTAGGCTATCAGTTCAAAATTAAATACAGCTATGTTCACACAGTCTTTTGTGCACCTATTTACGAACATTTTTAAACAAAAAACGTTATCGTATAGAGAAATTCAACACATCATTGCGTTCCGATAACGATTACAGCTCTCGAACATTTAAAAACCTTTAACCAAGTAGGAAAAGGGCATATCATCTTAGTAGCGCCCTCTATTGATTGACATCATAATTGCAAATTTTCTCGAAATTCAGATTAAATTACTTTTTATTATTTTCAGTCTGAGCACTATAATAATCCATCGTTTGAATCATAATTAATTTTATTAACAAGCAAAATCGTTGTTTAAGCCATCATTTAATTTCGTAGTAAAACGTTTTATACAAAAAAAAACATTATTAATGTAACTCACCAGTGACAAGCTTCAAATTTTATTTCACAGTTGGGTATCTCACAAATTGTACAACATTAGTTAAGCAGTGGTTAATTTGTTATGTTACTTTGTATTTGATATTTATGTTAAAAGAAATAAAGACATCATGTAGTAAGCAATATTAATCTTCCTTTACTAAATTATTAAATATTTTAGGAAAAATACTTTATTACAAATTCTGATTTTCTCTGTACAAAAGGCTTATAATATTTACTGAAAGACTGTCAAGTTTCGTAACGATACATAAATCGTGTCGTATCGTTCTATCGCCACATCTTTGGTGAATACTAACCCTAAGATTTCATTAGGGATAGCCGTTATCCTGTAAGTTAACTTCTTTTAATCCAAGGTACATGGTCATTGAATCCATACTTAATGCAAATGTCGGTTTCGTTAATGTACTTTCTACTTTGTATAACTACTGGTCCCAAACGGTTTCACCAACAGTCTCATTATTGAATAAATACTGTTCTTATACTTTTAACTGATTGGATAATATATATTTACATGTATATTGACGTGAGGCCTTTAGGAACGTGGCGATACATCTCATATTGTATTTAACAATTAACCTCTCGCCAGTTATTAAACCAGAAACTGAGATTACATTTGGGTTAACATGTGAATACTCACAAATCCTGCGTAACTAATTTACATAAATAACAAGTTTTATGTTCCTAATAAAATAGCAGAAAGCTGAAACATAGTGTTGGTGTGAAAGTGTTTTGTTTATAAAAACATATAAAAATTATGGAAACAGCTATGATCAATTTGTGTTCTGACGTTACCAAAAGTGTGTAAACATCATGGTGACTGTCAGGATAAAGTTTAGTTGTACTGTTTATAAAGGTGTGTGAATATTATAGTGAAAGTCAGAATCAAGTATAGTTGTACTGTTTATAAAGATGTCAAACATTATGGAGACTGCCAGGATCAAGTTTAGTTGTACTGTTTATAAAGGTGTGTAAACATCATGGTGACTGTCAGGATCAAGTTTAGTTGTACTGTTTATAAAGATGTCAAACATCACGGTGACTGCCAGGATCAAGTTTAGTTGTACTGTTTATAAAGGTGTGTAAACATCATGGAGACTGCCAGAATCAAGTTTAGTTGTACTGTTTATAAAGGTGTGTAAACATCATGGAGACTGCCAGGATCAAGTTTAGTTGTACTGTTTATAAAGGTGTGAAATATCATGGTGACTGCCAGAATCAAGTTTAGTTGTACTGTTCATAAAGGTGTGTAAACATCATGGTGACTGCCAGGATCAAGTTTAGTTGTACTGTTTATAAAGGTGTGTAAACATCATGGTGACTGCCAGGATCAAGTTTAGTTGTACTGTTTATAAAGGTGTGTAAACATCATGGTGACTGTCAGGATCAAGTTTAGTTGTACTGTTTATAAAGGTGTGTAAACATCATGGTGACTGTCAGGATCAAGTTTAGTTGTAGTGTTTATAAAGATGTGTAAACATTATGGTGACTGTCAGGATTACGTTTAGTTGTAGTGTTTATAAAGATGTGTAAACATCATGGAGACTGCCAGGATCAAGTTTAGTTGTACTGTTTATAAAGGTGTGAAATATCATGGGGACTGCCAGAATCAAGTTTAGTTGTACTGTTTATAAAGATGTCAAACATCACGATGACTGCCAGGATCAAGTTTAGTTGTACTGTTTATTAAGGTGTGAAATATCATGGTGACTGCCAGAATCAAGTTTAGTTGTACTGTTTATAAAGGTGTGTAAACATCATAGAGACTGCCCGGATCAAGTTTAGTTGTACTGTTTATAAAGGTGTGTAAACATCATGGAGACTGCCAGGATCAAGTTTAGTTGTACTGTTTATAAAGGTGTGAAATATCATGGTGACTGCCAGAATCAAGTTTAGTTGTACTGTTTATAAAGGTGTGTAAACATCATGGTGACTGCCAGGATCAAGTTTAGTTGTACTGTTTATAAAGGTGTGTAAACATCATGGTGACTGCCAGGATCAAGTTTAGTTGTACTGTTTATAAAGGTGTGTAAACATTATGGTGACTGTCAGGATTACGTTTAGTTGTAGTGTTTATAAAGATGTGTAAACATCATGGAGACTGCCAGGATCAAGTTTAGTTGTACTGTTTATAAAGGTGTGAAATATCATGGTGACTGTCAGGATCAAGTTTAGTTGTACTGTTTATAAAGGTGTGTAAACATCATGGTGACTGCTAGGATTACGTTTAGTTGTACTGTTTATAAAGGTGTGTAAACATCATGGTGACTGTCAGGATCAAGTTTAGTTGTACTGTTTATAAAGGTGTGAAACATCATGGTGACTGTCAGGATCAAGTTTAGTTGTACTGTTTATAAAGATGTCAAACATCATGGTGACTGCCAGAATCAAGTTTAGTTGTACTGTTTATAAAGATGTCAAACATCACGGTGACTGCCAGGATCAAGTTTAGTTGTTCTGTTAATAAAAATGTGTAAACATCATGGTGACTGTCAGGATCAAGTTTAGTTGTACTGTTTATAAAGGTGTTTAAACATCATGATGACTGTCAGGATCAAGTTTAGTTGTACTGTTTATAAAGGTGTGAAACATCATGGTGACTGTCAGGATCAAGTTTAGTTGTACTGTTTATAAAGGTGTTTAAACATCATGATGACTGTAAGGATCAAGTTTAGTTGTACTGTTTATAAAGATGTGTAAACATTATGGTGACTGTCAGGATTACGTTTAGTTGTAGTGTTTATAAAGATGTGTAAACATCATGGAGACTGCCAGGATCAAGTTTAGTTGTACTGTTTATAAAGGTGTGAAATATCATGGTGACTGCCAGAATCAAGTTTAGTTGTACTGTTTATAAAGATGTCAAACATCACGATGACTGCCAGGATCAAGTTTAGTTGTACTGTTTATTAAGGTGTGAAATATCATGGTGACTGCCAGAATCAAGTTTAGTTGTACTGTTTATAAAGGTGTGTAAACATCATGGAGACTGCCAGAATCAAGTTTAGTTGTACTGTTTATAAAGGTGTGTAAACATCATGGAGACTGCCAGGATCAAGTTTAGTTGTACTGTTTATAAAGGTGTGAAATATCATGGTGACTGCCAGAATCAAGTTTAGTTGTACTGTTTATAAAGGTGTGTAAACATCATGGTGACTGCCAGGATCAAGTTTAGTTGAACTGTTTATAAAGATGTGTAAACATCATGGTGACTGCCAGGATCAAGTTTAGTTGTATTGTTTATAAAGGTGTGAAATATCATGGTGACTGCCAGGATCAAGTTTAGTTGTACTGTTTATAAAGGTGTGTAAACATCATGGTGACTGTCAGGATCAAGTTTAGTTGTAGTGTTTATAAAGATGTGTAAACATTATGGTGACTGTCAGGATTACGTTTAGTTGTAGTGTTTATAAAGATGTGTAAACATCATGGAGACTGCCAGGATCAAGTTTAGTTGTACTGTTTATAAAGGTGTTTAAACATCGAGGTGACTGTCAGGATCAAGTTTAGTTGTTCTGTTTTTAAAGATGTCTAATAAACCTATTTGTTTTCCTTTGGCAAATAAAATGTCAACGTACTGTGACTGTAAATGAACATTTCTAATAAACTCTACATAATTGGATGTGTTTTAATATCACTTTATAATGTATTCTACGATTTAAATCTGCAATTTACATCCTTAATTTTCTGATTGAACATAAATATACATTTAACAAATGTAAATCCAAACAACACACTGACTCGCAATATGTTTCTACTACTGAGAAAGTAGATAGCTTAAACAAGTAGAAAGAAAAACGGTGAAGCTGAGAAGCCAAGAAATTATAATAACTTATTTCACCAGCACGTCTTGTCACGTGTACAACACGTGAACTAATGATATTCTACCGTAACAACCTACCTTAACACGTGCATAGCATGAGAAGCTGTCACCATAGCAACACACTCGAACACCTGTATAGCACGAGAAGCTGTCACCATAGCAACACACTCGAACACCTGTATAGCACGAGAAGTTGTCACCATAGCAACACACCCTATCACCTGCCGTAGCACGAGAAATATCACAAGCTGTTTTTGTTTGTTTGTTTTGGAATTTCGCACAAAGCTACTCGAGGGCTATCTGTGCTAGCCGTCCCTAATTTAGCAGTGTAAGACTGGAGGGAAGGCAGCTATTCATTTCCACCCACCGCCAACTCTTGGGCTATTCTTTTACAAACGAATAGTGGGATTGACCGTCACATGATAACGCCCCCACGGCTGCTGGGGGCGAGCATGTTTGGCGCGACGGGGATGCGAACCCGCGACCCTCAGATTACGAGTCGCTATCACAAGCTACCCTAGCAACACACCTTATCACCCGCGTATCACAAGAAGTTGTCACCATAGCAACACACCTGATCACATGTTTGCACAAGTAATGCTGCACATATGAAACTGTCATTCATAGAAACAGATTTATGAAAATAGAAGCAAGAGAATGTAATTATGACATCTGTATGACAGTTCGTATAACTGTTAACTCGTTGCTATAAATACGTGGAACATTTAGAAAAAGTAAATTTCTCTCTTGGACAGTCAAAACTGTCATTGAAGATATTAATGAAAGAAGGTATAAAGACTGGGACCCGTCTAATGGTTAGCGTACCATGCTACAGCGTGGTCGGAGATTCAACCTTCGATATGCCGTTAAACATGAACATTATCAGCTGTGTTGACGTTTTAACTCCACTGCTCAGTTAAAAATAGTCACGTAGGGCGGTGTTGATTAATTACTATCCCTCTGGTCGGCAGCTACAAATCGAGGATGGTTATGTTTGGCTCATGTGTCGCAAAGGGTATCGTTCAGATAAAAAATAGCAAATGCTAGAAATTACCAGACCTCTTGCATTATATGTCTAAATAGTCACTGCAGAGGTCACTAGTGTGTAGCAATCAACTGCATCTAAAATAATGTGTAATAAAGTTAATATTAAATGTATGTCAGTATAATATCAGTGGATATCGGAAAATGTTTATACGAAGAATAAAACAAAGGAAAAGTTAAATAACACTTAAGGCCATAGTTGTATTCGCATTTATATGTCAAGGGATTATTGTATTTCGAGTGTTTGTTTTGAATTTTGCACAAAGCTACACAAGGGTTATCTGCGCTAGCCGTCCTTAATTTAGCAGTGTAAGACTAGAGGAAGGCAGCTGGTCACCTCCACTCATCGCCAACTCTTGGGCTACTCTTTAATCAACGAATAGCGGCATTGACCGTCACTGTATAATGACTCCACGGCTGAGAGGACGATGATGTTTAATATGACAGGGATTCGAACCCGAGGTCCTCGTATTATGAGATAAACGCCTCAACCACATGGTCATGCCAGGCCTACTTCGAGTGAAGCAGTGAAACATGGGGTTGCATAGTTATCAGATAAGGTTTAGGCAAGCAGACGTTCCTTGGTTAGAATGGGTGTTGTTGAAATCATGTAACTATTTACATTTTTGATACTAACAGTTGAAACAAGCGCTGAAGATTTTCTACGGTTTTATTTCTTACAGTTACTAGCCTATTTATTACAGAACATATAAAAATGTCCTCGTCTGGCTAACCAAACATTCTCCCCCCGTCCTCTTTGGTAGTTAAACTGGGACATATAAGGATATATGTTGCTAAAACTCAAGATTCGGGCTCAGTGATGAAGTGTGTTGTGTAGGTTTGCCCCTAACGACAAATTACGCAAACAAACATGAAGTTCAAGTACTAAAACCGGTAATATTCATTTTATATTAAAAATCTGCGTGAGAAACAGTATCCGTGTGTGGCTAGTAATTAACGTGCTTGACTCGTAGCTTCGTTGTTGCAAAAGCACGCTCCGCCATTAGAGTGACACACAAGCCCCACTATTCGCTCACCCATAAGATTAGCTCAAGAATTATAAGTAATTGCTGGCTAACTACTTCCTAGTAGAATACCAGTTCAAAAGTAGTGGTCTCTTCACTCATGGGTAGCTTGATACAGAAATTCGATATAGGAAAGAAACCTCTGTCAAAATTTTTCAATCACACTAGAAGAGTTTGAAACGTGAGGAACTTAACCAGTTTTACCAACATAAAACGTGCGGGACTTAACCAGTTTTCCAACATTGCACTCAATCGATCTAGACTGGAGTTTTATGACAGCGGTTGGTGGCCAGTTAACTAAACCACAGAGACAACCAGGCTATGTCAAGAGATTATCACGCACGTGCTACTACGTTTCAGGTGTGCTTAGTTAATCGATTCCTGACCACTGTTGCTAGTAAGTTAATAGATCTCCAGGTGGAGTATCAGGGAAGTACAGAGTTGTACAAGAGTTTACGTTGTCAACTACATTCTACAGTTTCCCTTGCTCCATTTCCCTGTGAAACAAACAATTTTGTTTTATCTTAATTCTCTTTAGGAGTGTTAAGATTTAAAGAAAATCTGAAGCTTTGCTTCTGTTACGTGTAAGATACTTACGAAATTCAAAGGGGGTTAAAAAAACAACCTTCAATTATTCCAAAGTTACGACCAACGGTGGGGTAAGTAATACGAGATACTGTACTTTATGACTTGACACTTGTTTTTCACTTAATTTATGTTCACACACACTCCCAACACGTTCTTGTTAGTTGCAATTTTGTACAACTTGTAGTTTTGTGTTGTGATATGTGTCACTTGCCAAATAATTTTGAAGTTACTATTTTTTAATTTTATTTCTGGTAACCACAACACTTCATCATGTGCACGTATCACAAAATATGTGCATGTGGTAACTAAAATGTTAAGGAAGGGACAACAATAATAGGAAACATTATTATTATTACTTAAATGTTAAGAAAGGGACAGCAGTTATAAGAAGCATTATTGTTATTACTTAAATCTTAAGGAAGGGACAGCAGTTATAAGAAGCATTATTGTTATTACTTAAATGTTAAGGAAGGGACAGCAGTTATAAGAAACATTATTATTATTACTTAAATGTTAAGAAAGGGACAGCAGTTATAAGAAACATTATTATTATTACTTAAATCTTAAGGAAGGGACAGCAGTTATAAGAAGCATTATTATTATTACTTAAATGTTAAGGAAGGGACAGCAGTTATAAGAAGCATTATTGTTATTACTTAAATGTTAAGGAAGGGACAGCAGTTATAAGAAGCATTATTATTATTACTTAAATCTTAAGGAAGGGACAGCAGTTATAAGAAACATTATTATTATTACTTAAATCTTAAGGAAGGGACAGCAGTTATAAGAAACATTATTATTATTACTTAAATGTTAAGGAAGGGACAGCAGTTATAAGAAACATTATTATTATTACTTAAATGTTAAGGAAGGGACAGCAGTTATAAGAAGCATTATTATTATTACTTAAATCTTAAGGAAGGGACAGCAGTTATAAGAAACATTATTATTATTACTTAAATGTTAAGGAAGGGACAGCAGTTATAAGAAACAATATTATTACTTAAATGTTAAGGAAGGGACAGCAGTTATAAGAAGCATTATTGTTATTACTTAAATCTTAAGGAAGGGACAGCAGTTATAAGAAGCATTATTATTATTACTTAAATCTTAAGGAAGGGACAGCAGTTATAAGAAACATTATTATTATTACTTAAATGTTAAGGAAGGGACAGCAGTTATAAGAAACATTATTATTACTTAAATGTTAAGGAAGGGACAGCAGTTATAAGAAGCATTATTGTTATTACTTAAATCTTAAGGAAGGGACAGCAGTTATAAGAAACATTATTATTATTACTTAAATGTTAAGGAAGGGACAGCAGTTATAAGAAGCATTATTATTATTACTTAAATCTTAAGGAAGGGACAGCAGTTATAAGAAGCATTATTGTTATTACTTAAATGTTAAGGAAGGGACAACAGTTATAAGAAGCATTATTATTATTACTTAAATCTTAAGGAAGGGACAGCAGTTATAAGAAGCTATTATTGTTATTACTTAAATGTTAAGGAAGGGACAGCAGTTATAAGAAACATTATTATTATTACTAAAATGTTAAGGAAGGGACAGCAGTTATAAGAAACATTATTATTATTACTTAAATCTTAAGGAAGGGACAGCAGTTATAAGAAGCATTATTGTTATTACTTAAATGTTAAGGAAGGACAACAGTTATAAGAAGCATTATTATTATTACTTAAATCTTAAGGAAGGGACAGCAGTTATAAGAAGCATTATTGTTATTACTTAAATGTTAAGGAAGGGACAGCAGTTATAAGAAACATTATTATTATTACTAAAATGTTAAGGAAGGGACAGCAGTTATAAGAAGCATTATTATTATTATTTTATGTACATATATCAGAAGGTTACCAAAAGGGTGTCAAAGGAAAGTGAAAATGGATCGTATAAAATACACAAAATACTGTTAATATACTCAATATGTACATATTGATGAGGTCCTCAGTCAGGATATGAGATGTCCTGGGAGAGGATTAGTTCTGAGGAACGTAGGGAACTCCTGATACATATCTCTTACATGTATACAGACATGTTTTGGCAACCAAGAAGCTTAGGGTTATAAAACTGCCAGAGTTTCACAAAAGGTTAATTTAAAGTTTGATTTTTCTACTACACGATTTAGATATTATCCTAACACTTTACTGTAAAAACTGGTCCGGTGATTACTGTTCACAGAATATTCTAACTTTTTTAGCAGACTGGTCCTTGATTTCAGATCAGATATTACACGTTTTTGACAGAGTGGTCCTTACTATAGATCGGCTATTACCTCAGACCTTATTTATAGCCTGGTCCTTGACTATTGTGTATAAAATATCTTAACTTTTTTTACTAGATTGTTTTCGTTTTTCTACTGTAATGAAAATGTTATCCTAGTATTTCCATCAAGTTGGCTCATTGTCGCCATGTTGAATATCTTCATAAGCTTTCCGCTAAATTGTTTATTTTACTAAAACTTATGTTAGGTAGTAACACCTCTTCGCCAAACTGTTCTTTGACTACAGTTCAGACATTATCCTAACCTTCTCATCCCTTTGATTCTTTGACTACAGTTCAGACATCATCGTAACCTTCTCATCCCTTTGATTCTTTGACTACAGTTCAGACATCATCGTAACCTTCTCATCCCTTTGATTCTTTGACTACAGTTCTCTGAGTGTCGCGGGTTCGAAGTCTCTTCGCCCCAAACATACACGCTCTTTCAGCCGTGGGGGCATTATAATGTTACAGTCAATCCCACTATTCGCTGGGAAAAGAGTACAACAAGAGTTGGCGGTGGATGATGATGACTAGTTGCCTTCCCTCTAGTCTTACACAGCTAAATTACGGGCGGGTAGAGCAGATAGTCCTTGTGTATCTTTGCGCGACATTCAAAACAAACAAAGCAATAATATTTATTTTATTATTCAAGGTCAAAATGTCAAACTATAAACTTCTATGAAAATATTTTAACACCAATTGCACGGTATTGAGATAGAATATCATTACAATATTACATTGCAAATAGAAATGGATTTAATAGAGAAAACGTGGATGATGTTTGTTTTGAATTTCGCACAAAGCTACTGAGGGCTATCTGTGCTAAACGTGGATGAACTTTTGCATTGAGAAACCTGAATTAAGTATATTTTCATATCAATAATTCTGGTATACAACGGTCCGGCATGGCCAGGTGGTTAAGGCACTTGACTCGTAATCTAAGGGTCACGGGTTCGAATTCCAGTCACACCAAACTTGCTCGCCCTTTCAGCCGTGAGTGCGTTATAATGTTACGGATGATTCCACTATTCGTTGGTAAAATAGTAGCCCAAGAGTTGACTGTGGGTGGTGATGACTAGCTGCTTTCTCTGTAGTCTTACACTGCAAAATTAAGAACTGCTGACGCAGTTAACCCTTCTGTAGCTTTGCGCGAAATTCAAAAAACAAACAAAGTGGAATATAAGAAGTGAAATATAAGAAATCCAAATACTTAACTTTCTTACTAATTAATAAAATAATCAAATTGTGTTTATCAAAGATTCATTTGGTTTTTTTATTATTGTTTTAATTTAGGGTTAAAGGTTACATAAGGAACTTTTGGTCACATCGAAGAAATATATTATTTCCAAAAAAAATTTCACTTCTGCTTTGGGTTGCTGAAGCTGTATGAATGTCAAACTCCGGCAATGATGATTGGTCGAATACTGGCAGCAAAATTACTTCGTTCAAGAATCTTAGGCTTAGACAAATCGCTTTGGGTGTCCTACCAACAGTCAAGAAGGAACCAGAAGAAGATGAAATGCTGAATTCACTCAGAAGGAATCTCTAAGGTTCTGGCTCTTTCGGAACAGGAAGCGTGCAAAACAGCAGATGAAAGTAATAGCTGCGAAAGTGACAACTCTGAAAAAACTTCACCTCAAAAACTGAAGAAAGCTCGAACTAAAAAGTCAAGACGTGCATCTGTATCGAAACGCGGTGAACAGGAGGTTTGCAGCAAAACTGAGTTAAACCATTTGACAAATCAATCAAAACTCGCTTCAGCAAAATCCAGAAGTTGCAAGAAGACAAATCGTCAAACATCAAATGCTTCTTCGAAAACAGACCCGAGAGAAAACACTTTAAAAACAAATCAAAATTCCGTAAAATTAAAAAACGAGAAACGTAAACGTGGACACAAACAGTCTGTCAAGGAAACGAGTTACAATGGAAAAGAAAGGTAAGTTTTGAAATTATTTCAGAAACGTTTTATTAGATCAAAATTAATTCTTTCACAATGGGGGAAGGGGTCTTAAATATGTTAATTTATCGTTCAAGAGTTAATTAAAATTCGCTCGTCTACCCCACCCCCTCACCACCCCTTGTTATCTTAAAAAAATATTATTCATTTTTAACAGTGAGACAGACAAAATGTATTCTCAACACGACTGGTACGATGTTAAAACTTTATTTAAATAAAGTACAGCAAAACGTTTCAAACTTCTTAGGTTATCTTCAGGTTAACAAAAAGCGTTTGCAACTGACCTATACCAGACACATGTTTTAGGAATGGTCAGTTACAAACTCTATTTTTTAACCTGAAGATGACCAAAGAGGGTCGAAATGTTTTTCTGTACTGTATTTTAAATAAAGTTTTAATATCCACACCAGCCGTGTTTAGAATACATTTTGACTTCAAGTGGATTTCTAGTCATCACGAAAGTGAAACAGTCAGTTTCCGGTCGCTATGAATTATGAGTTAACTTACAGTTACATTTGGCCACATGAGATTGTAATTCATTGCACTTTAATAATTTAACGGAAATATAAAACTTGAATTTGGTGGATTAGTTATTTAATTAAATAATTTGTTTTACTTGTTTCAAATGTAGTCTTTGGCTTGCATGAAATGATTGGCGTGACAGTCATATCACGTGACAAAAGTTGGTGAAAGTGTCAAGAAACAACAAAATATAGCGTTATATATGCAGTATTAATATGCCTTGTGGGGCATGCGCAGTGCATTTCTGAAAAAGAAAATAATATAGAACATCATATTATCATATGATTAAAAACTCAACATAGTTGACTGTAATTATTTGTATATTTCAACGTCCAAACATTATAAATTTCCTAGAATGTATTATCGATTTAAATTTGTAAGTGCATGTTATAGCAGTTTTTTATTTGCATATCAGCCCAAACAGAAAGATCTCGGCTACGTTATATATTCTGCAGAATAGCTTCGAAGCAGAATTACCAGAGAAATAAGTAAAAGGCTCTGTTTCTCTGTAGAATTTCGCACAAAACTCATGGGAAGCTGTCTGTACCAGTTGCCCATAATTTTGAAGTGAAAGACAAGAGAAAAGGCATTCAACATCGCTCGCCGCCAATTCTTAAGCTGCTATTTTCAGTTCTAATTGTGGGATTTGAGCATCAAGCTTATAATGCAGAGTACAGATTTAGGGAAGGTTGAGAAGTATCGTGGCATGTACCACGAAGCTTCAAACCCGAGATTTAGGGAAGGTTGAGAAGTATCGTGGCATGTACCACGAAGCTTCAAACCCGAGATTTAGGGAAGGTTGAGAAGTATCGTGGCATATACCACGAAGCTTCAAACCCGAGATTTAGGGAAGGTTTAGAAGTATTGTGGCATGTACCACAAAGCTTCAAACCCGAGATTTAGGGAAGGTTGAGAAGTATCGTAGCATGTACCACGAATCTTCAAACCCGAGATTTAGGGAAGGTTGAGAAGTATCGTGGCATGTACCACGAAGCTTCAAACCCGAGATTTAGGGAAGGTTGAGAAGTATCGTGGCATGTACCACGAAGCTTCAAACCCCAGATTTAGGGAAGGTTGAGAAGTATCGTAGCATGTACCACGAAACTTCAAACCCGAGATTTAGGTAAGGTTTAAAAGTATCGTGGCATATACCACGAAGCTTCAAACCCGAGATTTAGGGAAGGTTTAGAAGTATCGTGGCATGTACCACGAAGCTTCAAACCCGAGATTTAGGGAAGGTTTAGAAGTATCGTGGCATGTACCACGAAGCTTCAAACTCTAGATTTAGGGAAGGTTTAGAAGTATCGTGGCATGTACCACAAAGCTTCAAACCCGAGATTTAGGGAAGGTTGAGAAGTATCGTGGCATGTACCACGAAGCTTCAAACCGAGATTTAGGAAGGTTGAGAATTATCGTGGCATGTACCACAAAGCTTCAAACCCGAGATTTAGGGAAGGTAGAGAAGTATCGTGGCATGTACCACGAAGCTTCAAACCTGAGATTTAGGGAAGGTAGAGAATTATCGTGGCATGTACCACGAAGCTTCAAACCCCAGATTTAGGGAAGGTTGAGAATTATCGTAGCATGTACCACGAAACTTCAAACCCGAGATTTAGGTAAGGTTTAAAAGTATCGTGGCATATACCACGAAGCTTCAAACCCGAGATTTAGGGAAGGTTTAGAAGTATTGTGGCATGTACCACGAAGCTTCAAACTCGAGATTTAGGGAAGGTTGAGAAGTATCGTGGCATGTACCACGAAGCTTCAAACTCGAGATTTAGGGAAGGTTGAGAAGTATCGCGGCATGTACCACGAAGCTTCAAACCCGAGATTTAGGGAAGGTTGAGAAGTATCGTGGCATGTACCACGAAGCTTCAAACCCGAGATTTAGGGAAGGTTGAGAAGTATCGTGGCATGTACCACGAAGCTTCAAGCCCGAGATTCAGGGAAGGTTGAGAATTATCGTGGCATGTACCACGAAGCTTCAAGCCCGAGATTCAGGGAAGGTTGAGAATTATCGTGGCATGTACCACGAAGCTTCAAACCCGAGATTTAAAGAAGATTGAGAAGTATCGTGGCATGTACCACGAAGCTTCAAACCCGAGATTTAGGGAAGGTTGAGAAGTATCGTGGCATGTACCACGAAGCTTCAAACCCGAGATTTAGGAAGGTTGAGAAGTATCGTGGCATGTACCATGAAGCTTCAAACCCGAGATTTAGGAAGGTTTAAAAGTATCGTGTCATGTACCACGAAGCTTCAAACCCACTGTCCAGAGTGGACCTTTTCTTGAATATAATAATTCTACTTTTATTTTTCATGTTTATCATTTTTAACAAAATTAAGTTTAAAATATTAAAGATTAAGACACTTCATTAAAACTAAATGTTTAAAAAATTACCAAACGATTCGACCCCGCCTAGTGTATTTTCAGTGATAAAATGATAGATTTTCCATCACAACAAATTGCCATTAAAGCATATATTCTCAAGACATCTGGTATGGGAATAGGTCGTCTACAGCTTAATCAAAGAAGATCGAAACGTTGTTCTGTACTTAACTTTAATTAAAGTTTCGATACTCATACCAGACGTCTTGAGATATATTTTTACTTCATCATTAAAACAATCTTGTTACTTTAGTGTTTATAGTTTCTCCACATTTGAAGGATACGGTGACCTTCTATAGTTCTGGATTACCTGGTAGGACTGCGGTAAGTCCTCAGATTCACAGTGTTAAAATCAGCGACCCAATTCCTATTGGTCGACAAGCAGATAACCTGATGTGATTTTGCTATAACAACATAAGCTATATAGTTCTGGATTACCAATACGTAAATTTCAAGATGAAAATTCACAGCTGTATAATGAACTTGTTTGTTTGTGGCATTTGTTGTAGAAATGTATTTAGTTTGAAATTTTGTTGTTATTCAGGGTAATTACTGAAACAAGGTAAATTATAATTATGTTGCAATATCTCACTGCGAAATATCTTCAAAATATGATACATTTCTTAAAGATCACTTATACATCAAACACAACACGACTTACAAAATTCTCCCCAAGACAATTTACGTAGTTGGCTACACTATAACATGGCTGATGTTAACAAGTTTATTTAATTTTATTAAACTCTTGGAGAGCCATTTAACTACGTTGTCCCATTGATCTTCTAATCAAATAGAAGGTAACTAATAATCCACCATCTTGCCCCAATTAGGGTCTAAACAATAATATATATGTATGGCTCAATATGTACGTAGACAAGATGAGTTTGTAAGAAATGGTTTACATAACTTCAACAATGTAGATGTTTATCCAAACAAAGACAACAACAAATAGTTATTCATCCAAACAAAGACACCAACAAATAGTTATTCATCCAAACAAAGACACCAACAAATAGTTATTAATCCAAACAATGACAACAACAAATAGTTATTCATCCAAACAATGACAACAACAAATAGTTATTCATCCAAACAAAGAAAACAACAAGTAATTATTCATCCAAACAAAGACAACAACAAATAGTTATTCATCCAAACAAAGACACCAACAAATAGTTATTCATCCAAACAAAAACAACAACAAATAATTATTCATCCAAACAATGACAACAACAAATAGTTATTCATCCAAACAAAGAAAACAACAAGTAATTATTCATCCAAACAAAGACAACAACAAATAGTTATTCATCCAAACAAAGACACCAACAAATAGTTATTCATCCAAACAAAGAAAACAACAAATAATTATTCATCCAAACAAAGACAACAACAAATAGTTATTCATCCAAACAAAGACACCAACAAATAGTTATTCATCCAAACAAAAACAACAACAAATAGTTATTCATCCAAACCAAGACACCAACAAATAGTTATTCATCCAAACAAAAACAACAACAAATAGTTATTCATCCAAACAATGACAACAAATAGTTATTCATCCAAACAATGACAACAACAAGTAATTATTCATCCAAACAAAGACAACAACAAATAGTTATTCATCCAAACAAAGACACCAACAAATAGTTATTCATCCAAACAAAGAAAACAACAAATAATTATTCATCCAAACAAAGACAACAACAAATAGTTATTCATCCAAACAAAGACACCAACAAATAGTTATTCATCCAAACAAAAACAACAACAAATAGTTATTCATCCAAACCAAGACACCAACAAATAGTTATTCATCCAAACAAAAACAACAACAAATAGTTATTCATCCAAACAATGACAACAAATAGTTATTCATCCAAACAATGACAACAACAAATAGTTATTCATCCAAACAATGACAACAACAAATAGTTATTCATCCAAACAAAAACAACAACAAATAGTTATTCATCCAAACAATGACAACAACAAATAGTTATTCATCCAAACAATGACAACAACAAATAGTTATTCATCCAAACAATGACAACAACAAATAGTTATTCATCCAAACAAAGACAACAACAAATAGTTATTCATCCAAACAAAAACAACAACAAATAGTTATTCATCCAAACAAAAAAAACAACAACAAATACGTATTCATCCAAAAAATGACACCAACAAATAGTTATTCATCCAAACAATGACACCAACAAATAGTTATTCATCCAAACAAAGACACCAACAAATAGTTATTCATCTAAACATCTTTGGATAACAAATAGTTATTCATCCAAACAAAGACACCAACAAATAGTTATTCATCCAAACATCTTTGGATAACAAATAGTTATTCATCCAAACAAAGACAATAACAAATAGAGCATCATGGCGAGATGAAACATTTGTTTGGAGTTGCATCAGTTTTTCTAAACGATGGTTAAAACACTGTTCCAATAACAACAACAAAGATCAATGGCGCTGATGTAATGTTATTTGTAACAGAGAGATCTGTGGTAATTAATCTAAGGTAATTTATCAGATCCCAAGGTGTTCTAATTTAAATATGGTATATGCATATGTCATTCCCATTCGCGTTTTATTATCATCCTCTTGAGGCTAATTACAAGAGCATCATGTTTCTAACAGTCTTATTTGTATTTTGGCAGTTAAATCAGATAATTTGAACCAGCATTACATAAAATAATTTATGCTCTTTGTAATTTATGCGAATAAAACTCAAAGAAAACAAGATCAAACATGAATTTTCATCGCAAACCAATCCGATCTCTCGTTATACAATGAACAGTTAATTATAAAATCAATCATTTCATAATATGGTTGCCTCAAACTAGATAACTTATTCTAACCTTTGGAATGTAAGTAGACTTACAAGGTATTTATTTTTCTTATGTAGCTTTTGCATTGTTAACATTTCTTTGTGAAAGCCACTTCATGTGCTCGTGCAGTGAACGATGCGGCGCTACAAGCAACAAGCTACAATGAATTCTCCCCAATGAATATTAAAAGTGTTTCATATATTGGTCACTTTAGAATATCACCTGAAACTACACGAGGGCCATCTCCGCTAGACGTCCCTAATTTAGCAGTGTAAGGTTACAGCAAAGGCAGCTGGTCGATATCACCCACCGCCACCTCGAGGGATACTCTTTTACAAAAGAATAGTGGATATGACCGTCACATTATAACACCCCTAGGCTAAAAGGGATAGCATGTTCGTTGCGACGGGGATTCGAACCAGCAACCCCACAGATTTCGAACTGAACACCCTAATCATCAGGCCATGCCAGATACTGTACACAGCAACGAGGCTCAAAACCTCACTTCAAGTCAGTTTGGAAGAACACTCTTGTCTTCAAAAGGAATGCCGTAGTTACCAAAGAAAATATTTGAGTCAAACAGACGTTGTAACTAGGCTGAAGAAACCTCTTTATATAGTCAAATGTGTACCAACATCCAGCAACACCTTGAACTTAATGAAAGACATTTACTGCAAAGATGGCCGAAAAAATTGAAATCGTTGTAATCACAGTTTACCACACATTAAGAAGGGTTATCTGTGCTCTGCGCACATCGGGTATCGAAACCCGGTTTCTAACGTTGTAAGTCCACAGACATATGGCTATGCCACATTTATACCAGCTTGGTGGTTCAGTGCAGCTTCAATGAACTTTTGTGTCCTTTTAGTCTTCTTTAATGTGACCATGGAAGATGGATTTTTCCAAATTTTAACATCGTCTTCTTTAATTGAAAGACCCTGCACGGCCAGATGGTTAAGGCACTCGACTTGCAATATGAGGGATGTGAGTTCTAATCCGCGTCACAAGAAACATGTTCGTCCTTTCAGCCGTGAGGACGTTATAATGTGACAGGCATTCCCACTATTCGTTGGTAAAAGAGTAGTCCAAGAGTTGGCGGTGGGTGGTGATGACTAGCTGCCTTCTATCTAGTCTTACATTACTAAATCAAGGACGGCTAACGCAGATAGCCCTCGTTAAACTTTGCGCGAAATTCTGAAACAAATCCTTTAGCAGAAGCTTGTAACAATAACATTAGCAGTATCTGAGAATAATGCGTGATCAAACGTTAGGCTTCGAGGAAATAGTTTCAAGGGCAGCCAGCATGGGACCTGAAGCAACACATTTTATAAAGTGAAACTAGCTCTCAGTAAAATTCGTCAAAGTAAGCCGCTAGGATTACAATCCATACATAGCCCAACAATCAACTGAGCGTCTACTGACTGTTAAAACTACAAAATGAAATTAAATGATACTGTAGCTAAATTATGTTGCACTCGATTTTAAGTGCTATGTCTCTGTTACATTTTGTATGATTAAAAAAAAAACTCATAAAAGTCCTTAAACATATCCAGTCCTCCATGTATAAAGAGTAATTATGTACCAAATCTTAATATGCAAGTAATCGCTTAGAAGTCAACCAAACAATGCTCATCTGTGTTCCCATATTTTCTACGAATAATAACCAGCTTTCCATTCTTTCTAGGAACCTCCCTGCATATAACGAGCTACCGCAGTTTGACGTGGTAACCATGGTTTCACAAGTTTCGGTCAGTGACAATGAAGCAGAAGGGGGAAAATCTGTCAATATCGTGGCTTGTCATAACTCGAATCCTCTACCTTCCAATCTGGTTGGGCCTTTGTCACCATGGCAACTTGAAGAAAATATCTCAAAACAATTTAAAATTCGGAGTAAGTGATATTTGTAATGCATTACGAATAATTTTTATGAAGGGATATTTGGTGAATATTAAAACGACAGCTTGTGGAAAAGTTAAACAGAGCGACTGACAAAAGTTTTCAGTTTAAATGGATGAAGAGAAAGAGAAAATAAGTATTTTAAAATTATTTCATGCACGAGAACTGATACTGAATCCATTTTATCAGTTAAATTATTGTAGTTTGTTTGTTTGTTTTGGAATTTCGCACAAAGCTACTCGAGGGCTATCTGTGCTAGCCGTCCCTAATTTAGCAGTGTAAGACTAGAGGGAAGGCAGCTAGTCATCACCACCCACCGCCAACTCTTGGACTACTCTGTTACCAACGAATAGTGGGATTGACCGTCACATTATAACGCCCCCACGGCTGAAAGGATGCGAACCCGCGACCCTCAGATTACGAGTCGCACGCCTTAACACGCTTGGCCATGCCGGGCCCAGTTGAATTATTTCATGCACGAGAACTGAATCCATTTTATCAGTTATATTATTTCATGGACGAGAACTGAATCCCTTTATCAGCTAAATTATTTCATGCACGAGAACTGATACTGAATCCATTTTATCAGCTAAATTTGATTAATTTATGAATTAATAAATAAAATGATTTGTACGTTAGAGAATTTTTTTTAAAAATACCATTTTAATTTGTATTAAAAACTACTATCTACCTGTATATATTATGTGTGTGAAGAACGACTGTACCAGTTTTGATGAACAGTGATAGAGACACTCGGATAAACCACCCAAACCTAAAATTTAATTGAATAAACAATCTGTTGATCGGTTCATGTTTGAAAATCATCCGACATTCACAATTTTAATGTCGCAAATGAGGGTTACACCGTGTAAGGAAATGAGTAACAAAATACGTGCAAAACGCAACTGACACGCTTAAATTCGGGTACCTTTACATCGAACGGGCGGGTTGTGTGATACGGCTCTAAATAATGGAAAGGGCTGCCCATTCCCTCATCTGTAGCAGTGCGCTTGAAGTCAGACATCAAGGAATACGTATATATATATATATACATGAATTCGTTTGTTAGCCGACGTGTAAAATATCTCAAAAATTGTACAGATTCTTTTAAAACAATAAATCTTATTAATAAATCATCTCATGTGGTTCATGCCACCCTGAAGATAAAATTGGACATTATGTTGAAAACAGGAAATAAAACTGTAAAATAACATAGTTAAAAAGTGTTCTTGGGAAAAATAAAACAATCCAAAGTATGTTGTTAGTGATAAGTGCTAAAACCGGTATTTGTTATTAATACTGAATGTTTAAAGTTAAAAGGGGAACTATAATACAGTGTTAAAAATTAAATAAAGACTTTCTACTTCATGTTAAATACAAATATTAGTGTTAAAATAATGAATGCTGCAGAGAAGACTTGCATCATATTTATACTTAGTGTTTAAAAAATACAAGTGTGTAAGGTTAATGGAAAGTCTAGTTGTTAAAAATGTTTAAAGTAATATTCATACTCGGTGTTAAAAACAAGATACAAAATGTTGAGAATAAGACGTGTTATTAATACGTAGTGTTAAAAATAAGACGTATTATGAATACTGAGTGTTAGAAACAAAATGTGTTGTTAGCGCTGAGTGTTAAAGGTGGGGTGTGGTATTTATATGACTGTTTAAAGCAAGACTTCAAAGCAAATTTTACAACGACAATATTAATATGTAAACACTGTAATAAAATCGTACCAGAATTTTTGTCACGTGCACAAAACAAATATAATCATAACTCAGATATGTATTTGTTCTGTTATTTCAAGTAAGAATTTAATTATTAAGGAGTTCCTTGCAATAATAGCAAACTTATTTCTAGTTCTTGAAAGACAATTGGTGAAACTCTCATGACAATATGTACGTAGCAAGGTAGCCAGTTGTTGCACGTAACCCTAACTCTATAATGTTTTCATTATAGGCCTTAAAATGTGCCAGTAATTAAGTTTTGACACGAAGGCGTGTTTTGTTTGTTTGTTTGTTTTGGAATTTCGCACAAAGCTACTCGAGGGCTATCTGTGCTAGCCGTCCCTAATTTAGCAGTGTAAGACTAGAGGGAAGGCAGCTAGTCATCACCACTCACCGCCAACTCTTGGGCTACTCTTTTACCAACGAAAAGTGGGATTGGCCGTCACATTATAACGCCCCCCACGGCTGGGAGGGCGAGCATGTTTAGCGCGACTCGGGCGCGAACCCGCGACCCTCAGATTACGAAGCGCACGCCTTAACGCGCTAGGCCATGCCAGGCCCTGAAGGCGTGTCAGTCAAACCGATGTTTGTACATTGAATTTCAGAGAAATGTCGTTGATGCATTTCAAAACGAAATTTGCAAACGAGTTTTGTGAACTTAGACGTTTCACGCTAGTTTATTCAAATTTTAATTTAATAGTAAGGTGTTTAGAAGCGCTGTATGTATAGATCAAACCCAGTAATAAAACTGTTAAAATACAAATGGTGTGTATACTGAAGGAAAGAAGACGTTTGTTTCGAAACTTAGATAACAATAGCCTAACGGTAATTCTGAGTGGAGGAAGTGGAAAACGCTGCCTTAGTTTCAGTGATGAATACTGAATTCTTTAGCACATCCTACATAATAAACTGATTTTATTGGTTTAAAAATCTGGCTTTTCGTACAAGGCAAAAATTCGAAACTTATTCATTATCCAAACTTCTTTAATAGTTCATTAAAATGGTAAACACTAAATGTTAAAGGGTTTTGAAGTTAGCAACGGAAACAGTTCTAGAATCCCAGAGATACAACGCCTAACAATAAACCAAGAAACACGAAACACCCACAATAAGTCACGTAGACGAAACAAACTAAAATATTCTGTCATTTTAGAGATGCAATCCACTAAACAATAAGTCACTTAAATAAAAAAAAAGTAAAATATTGTGGAATCCAATGAGATACGAACCACCCAGCAACAAGAAATCGAATTACTTCAAGGAACTTTGTTGAAACATTACGTGAGAGAACAGTTTTAAAAATCCGTCAAGTGCTGGATAAAGCTGGATAACTCACCGTTACAGCTGCAAAACGTCAGCTGAACAACAAGACAACTAAGGAATATGTTAAAATTACAGCTGTGTTTGAATATGTGCATTATGTCTTCACCACAATAAATAAAGTTCTTATAAGAAGATAACTTAGTAACAGCAAAATTCGAATAGTTATTATGTAAATAAACATCCGTGCTAATTCAGTACGAATAAACAAGCTAATATACAGTTTTATCTTAGTTTTTACAGCCCAAGATAGATTATTACATTTTTCAAACGTAAACTTATATTTAAAAAGAACATTTATTTTGATTTATCATTGTCATTGTATACTCCCAATTGTTTACGAAAATTTATATTTGCATAAACTCTTCACTTCTGTTATCGAGCCTAATACTTTCAACTAACCTTTAACCTTCAAAATAAAGTTGTAGTTATTTTTTGTACGCCTAAAATAACAATTCATTGATTATTTTGTATTCATAAGTGTGTTAAATGGTTTTACAGAAACTCAAAGAAAATGTAGTTGTTTTTCCTTGGTTTTGAGAAGATAAAAGCCTAACAAAAGTAAACTAGAATCTTCCTCCTGATTTCAGAAACAAAGAAAAAAAAATTGTCTATAGACAGCGAACAACACGTTAAACACAAATGGGAAGAAACCGAAAGCCAAGATGAAAAGTTAACCTCCAGAACTTCCATGTGCGTGTCACTGAATAAAAGTGGCTCACGCCAGGTAAGTCACTGCTGGTAGTCTAGCCAAACACAACAATAATTAAATTACACTGGGGTAATGTAAAGTATTCTAACGTATACTCGTAGCATACTGGTATGGTATAAAATAATCAGAGGTTACAGTGTAGCGTATAGATATATACATATATATATATCATATAGAAACATGTAACCAGATATCTGTAATGTTTACCTTTTATTTTTACACTCTCTTGTATTTTTATGACGCGCCTTATGATTATAGAGACTATTTTATGTTACCATAATATTGTATGTTAGCATGTGTTCAACAGACCTGTTATAACAATGTGACCACAGTATTGTATGTTAGCATGTGTTCAACAGACCTATTGTAACAATATTACCATAATATTGTATGTTAGCATGTGTTCAACAGACCTATTGTAACAATATTACCATAGTGTTGTATGTTAGCATGGGTTCAACAGACCTATTGTAACAATCTTACCATATTATTGTATGTTAGCATGGGTTCAACAGACCTATTGTAACAATATTACCATATTATTGTATGTTAGCATGTGTTCAACAGACCTGTTATAACAATATTACCATAGTGTTGTATGTTAGCATGTGTTCAACAGACCTGTTGTAACAATATTACCATATTATTGTATGTTAGCATGTGTTCAACAGACCTGTTATAACAATATTACCATAGTGTTGTATGTTAGCATGCGTTCAACAGACCTGTTGTAACAATGTGATCATAGTGTTGTATGTTAGCATGTGTTCAACAGACCAGTTGTAACAATGTGACCATAGTGTTGTATGTTAGCATGCGTTCAACAGACCTGTTGTAACAATGTGATCATAGTGTTGTATGTTAGCATGTGTTCAACAGACCTGTTATAACAATGTGACCACAGTATTGTATGTTAGCATGTGTTCAACAGACCTGTTGTAACAATGTGACTATAGTATTGTATGTTAGCATGTGTTCAACAGACCTGTTGTAACAATATTACCATAGTATTGTATGTTAGCATGTGTTCAACAGACCTGTTGTAACAATGTGACCATAGTATTGTATGTTACATGTGTTTAACAGACCTATTGTAACAATATTACCATAATATTGTATGTTAGCATGTGTTCAACAGACCTGTTATAACAATGTTTCCATAGTATTGTATGTTAGCATGTGTTCAACAGACCTGTTGTAACAATGTGACCATAGTGTTGTGACTTAGCATGCGTTCAACAAACCTGTTGTAAAGATGTTTCATTGTTTTGCGATTCCTGAAGTACACTATATTTTTTTGCATAGCAAGTGTAAAATAGTGTTATATATTAAACTTTGCATAGTATTTACTACAAATACTAATGTTATATTATTGTTAAATGTTATGTAACAAACGTCAGCTTTTAGAAAGTAGTGTTTTAATTAACATTACAATACTTTAGGATCTGCTCACCGATAAAATATCTTCTCAAACACATGTTAATAAAACTCCATTACAGTTTCCCTGTCAGAGAAACCTAACGTCTCCAAGACTTTGAGGTAAAATAGGTTTATATCTCACTACATGTGTTTTTATGAGGTAGCACAGATTACTAGCTCACTACGTATATTCTTATAATATATATATCTGTTTCCAAATATTTAAACAAGACTTCACAAAAGGTGCAGGCCAGATGGCAAACAACAACACATTTTATTAACAGGCCAGATGGCAAACAACAACACATTTTACTAACAGGCCAGATGGCAAACAACAACACATTTTATTAACAGGCCAGATGGCAAACAACAACACATTTTATTAACAGGCCAGATGGCTAACAACAACACATTTTATTAACAGGCCAGATGGCAAACAACAACACATTTTATTAACAGGCCAGATGGCTAACAACAACACATTTTATTAACAGGCCAGATGGCAAACAACAGCACATTTTATTGACAGCGTATCTTATGAAACCCTATTCCTTACTCAAAATACGTAATACGTTTTGATTACATGTAGTGAATAACCCGTGTTCCGTAATTTATTTGGAGTACGCGACCAAGTTGACAACGTTCACAGAAACCCTTGTGATGCACACTGGTTGAAAGATATCTTAAAGTTTCGATCACAGAGGTCTTGACGAAACTGCACTACAGAAAGTGATTTTATAAATATAAGAACAATACAGGGTGATTTTATAATTATAAGAACAATACAGGGTGATTTTATAATTATAAGAACTCTGAAGCATATGATATGATAGAGTTATGATAGTTATAATATGATAGAGTTATAACACAGATCGACCGTAAGATATGAAAAAAAAATCACCTCATGTGTTATTAATTTCAACTATTTTAGTTCCCCCTTCACAGGTAGGTGGCGCTGTGATTCGGTTTCATGTTTGTTTTACTCGTGACAATAAATAGTTGTGTTCTAGCAGAAATCATGTCGATGAAAGAGGCTAAGTGCTAATTTTGAAATAACGTTGAAACTCAGTGACAAATACGACTATTCCTCTCCTAATGAGAGGCTAACAAATGACGTGGATCGCACAATACAACACAAATATCTATTTGCAGGCTAGTCTAGTAGCATAATTACAGCACAATATTAATTTATTTATGAAGTTGAATGCTATATTAATTACGAAAACCTTTCTACTACAAAATAACTTCATTTATACAACCAGTGTTTTCGGCTATTCTGGTATATAAGGTAAACTTTGAACTCGTGTGTATTTCTATGAATACATATATATTTATACAGACATGTTTATTTGTATTTTTCCTTTCATCAAAGTAATTACTTTTTAACAAATAATGTAATCGGGAAAAGCCATTATTTAATTATTGTTCTAAAAATTGCAATAACACAACTGAATTTTTTTTCCAACTAAACAGTATATTTTACTAGGAGAAACGCCTGTTCTTTATACATTCGAACTATTTCGTTAAATATCTGATGGCTGAATTATCTAAGTGTGTTTAGTTCCACAGAAGTGCTGTATCACAGTCATATATTATATTCAGTTTAATTTTAGTGGCAAAATATTTAAAAGGAGAATTACAGTTAGTTTTGTCAAAGTCCGTCAGTGGTGCAGGGGTGCGTCTCCGGAATTATACTTCAAGACATCGGTTTTCGATGCCCGTGGTGGGCAGGGCACAGATAGCCTTTTGTGAAGCGTTGTGCAAAATCAGCAAACAACGCTTATCTTCAGAATTAATATCAAATCAAAATACTGGATATCTGGAGAATACTATATATCAACAGATTATTTTTTGTATTCGTAAACATAAACATAACATTTTTGTAATGATTTGAACCTTAACTTGAAGCCCTTCATAAGTAGATTAACAAATAACAACCGCATTTTTGGTTAGTTCACAGTTTGTTATTTAAACACATATTTAAAAGTATAAACAGATTAAATTTAACGTAACATTTTTGCGTACAATCTATTAGTAAAACTATTGCTAAAACTCCTTGGATTCATCTTAGGTGTTTTTTTTTTCTGAGAAACCTGAAATAAAATTCTGATATTCATACGCTAACCTTCGGGTTTCAATACTTGAGTTGGACACAGCACAGACCCAGCTGTGTAACCTTACACTCACCAACAACAAAATCTCTTCATACATAATAAATTAAATAATAAATAAAAAGCAGGAGTCTTATCTAACGAAAGTTATCTACCCAGATCAAGGATAAAATTCAACCCAGTATTCAATATAACAAAAAAAAGTAAAAATTATTCGATAAAAATTAAACAGCAACAACAAACGTTTAACCAATGTTGTTAATGTAAACAAAATCAAATAATAAACTAAAACTTACGAAACTCATAATAAAACTAGCTGATTCTTGTTCTGTTAACTATTCTTAAATATCTTGAAAAGTCTGTCACCAGGTGTACATAAAACTTTATATAAGTCTACATATTTGTTATTAATAATAAATTAGGTAGGCCACTGATATTCAACAGCGTATCCGAGTCTGTGTCTATTATATATTAGTAATAATCAAAGAAGCTTTACATATACAGTAGAAGATACGTAAGTTAAAACATTCTGTTGTTGTAAAACCAGTCACGTTTTTCACTTTTTTCCCGCTAATTTGCATTCTGTTTGTGGCAAACGCCTGATGGTTTCAGTTTTGGTATTTATATGTTATGTATTTACAGTCTATTAACTAACATTAGTGTTCCCACAACATCAAATGTATTTAATACGTTTCTGTAGTCAGATAGTGAATTAATGATAAACCTTTATTAAATGTTCTGCACGTTAACGTATATAAAGAGTCTTGTTTGTATGGAAATGTTAATAATTTATTAAATAATTCGATAATCTTTGCAAATTACCATCACTAGCTTCCAACAGAGGATTCACAATATCGCAATGTGTAAAAAGCAATATATATACACGTGTATGTTGCCGATGAAGCCATTCGCTTTATACCAGGGTTCATCCGGCTAGCTTGGATGCGCCAGATATGTTAACAGTCGACGTGTTGTTTATATCATTAATTTTACGAGCAACTGTTATGTTCTGAATCAGCTTAATTAAGTGAAACCTAATTAATATCTGTTTTGCTTAACTAATTTATAAATCAAATTTTGAATATATATTATTACAACAGTGTTTTTTTCTATATTTTAACCTCGATTATTATATTTGTTTTGAACCCAAAACACTATCATATACAAGAACTTGGAACCAGCTTTCTTAGATATACGAACATAGAACAGTAATAATATAAACCGATAACGTGGAACTAGCTATCTTAGATATACGAACATAGAACAGTAATAATATAAACCGATAACGTGGAACCAGCTATCTTAGATATACGAACATAGAACAGTAATAACATAAACCGATAGCGTGGAACCAGCTATCTTAGATATACAAATATAGAACAGTGCTAAGATAAACCGATAGCGTGGAACCAGACGTACCAATACAGAGCAGTGCTAAGCAAATAGAATGCCTTTTTTTACCAAAATATAGTATGTGAACCTTACACACATTTGCGCTAGTCGTTATTAATTTATAAGTGATAGATTAGAAGGAAGACAACCAATCAGCACTTATTCCCCACCAGTTCTTGTGTTTCTCTAATGGAATTGTGGGATTGGCCCAACTAATAATAGAGCCAGAATATTCGGTGTGGAGATTCGAACTTGCGACCAACCGATTGAGAGTTCAGCGTTCTGACCACCAGGCCATGCCAGACCCTTTACCATCTGTATGTAATATTGGCCTTTTGTTTTAAATATCTATGTTTTTTAAAGTCAAAAGAACAAACGAAATAAGTGAAAAATACAGTTCATGGAGTGCGTTTCAAACTAGTGATATTCATATTGTTTGTTTCTTTTTATAATATCTTGAAAAGAAAGATAGAGAGCTTGCATATTTTATTTTAGGCAGTTTTTGATTTTCAACAGTTTCTATTTGAAAATTTCTCAAGAAAAAAACAACAGTCAGAGCCTTTCTATGAGCCGTTATGACATAGCTGAAAAACGTCCGATAGATGATTCTAATTAATCCTGCCTAAACTAATTTCACGTGCAGCGGCTTTAGAGGATTTATTTTTGCTTTTCCACAAATGTAATGTACTCTGAGCAGAAAAGATTAAGGTCTTATCTTATACGTTCAATATTATGCACGTTGTTTAAGTTGTGGGTATTTATTTGTAAGTTTCAGCGCTTACAACGCAAAAAATCGGAGTTCAGTCACTGCGGTGGGCATAGCGCAGTTAGCCCATTATGCAATTTTGTGTTTAAAACAGACGTATTAAGATTAAATCTCCAAACTGAAAAATAATGGCATTTTTTTAAAATTCCAGTCCTAGTGTACTTACTTCAATTTTAATAACAGAAGTATAGGTTTTGTTCAAGAACGTGATGATAAATGTATCTATTTGTGTCACAATAACAGAAGTGTAGGTTTTGTTCCAGAACGTGATGATAAATGTATCTATTTGTGTCACAATAACAGAAGTGTAGGTTTTGTTCCAGAACGTGATGATAAATGTATCTATTTGTGTCACAATAACAGAAGTGTAGGTTTTGTTCAAGAACGTGATGATAAATGTATCTATTTGTGTCACAATAACAGAAGTGTAGGTTTTGTTCCAGAACGTGATGATAAATGTATCTATTTGTGTCACAATAACAGAAGTGTAGGTTTTGTTCCAGAACGTGATGATAAATGTATCTATTTGTGTCACCTTTATGTCGTACTAAATTACTTCACACAGGTATTTAGGCAGGACGTCTTTAAAATAAAATTCCGCAAAACATTGTGTAAAGTTACTGTTCTCAGTTAGAGCTAAATTTAGAACATTTGATTCTGTCACAACCACTGCTGCTCATTGAAAACATTTACTGTTTTACTTTTAAAGTTTTATCTCCATATGCCTCAAAAAGTGTCGGAAGAGGGAGTTTCTATTCAGAATCTGAACAGATAAAGCGCACACCTGAAAATTTACCTTTTACCTTCACGTTTAAAACACTCATTCAGTTTAGTAAATAAAGCGAAGAATTCTTGCATTTGAAGAATCCAGATGCAGGTCATAAGATGCTCCAATTTCTTCTTCTATGGACATTTAATAACACAGGAACTGTTCTCGTGCGTGTCGTCTCTGGTCGCTGTCCGACTCTATTCTATGTTACAACTAATGGATTTTAATGATTTTTTTCTTTGGTCACTGTCCCACGCTAATTTATGTCACAACTCACGAGTTCTGATAATTTTCGTCATTGGTTACTGTCCCACGCAAATCGTTCGTTCCAACTAATAAAACCAAAATATTAAATAATAGTATTTTTAATAGTAGAGTAATATAAAATAAAATTAGTATCCACTATAACAAAACATTTTATAGTAGACCATAACCTTACTTACAGAGTATTTTTGTTGTAGTTAAGCACAATCCGAACATGACTGTAATATCTTGTCATTCAGTCATCAGTATTAATGTCTTACAAAAACAAACGTTTCTCTAGTAAATATAGACTTAGAAATACAAATTATGTCAATATTGAATATGGACAATTTCGTACACACAGATTCTATGACATAAAATCAAAATCAGCTGGTAAACCTGATAAATTTATCAGAATTCTTATTTTTTCCGATTCGTTAGAGAAAAGCTTACATATACAGAGTTTTCTAAATTTCATATTTTACTTTTTATTTCTCTACACAATGGCCATGTGTTAAAAAACAAACAGTCAATCCACCTGTAGTTTGTCCAGAGACAAGTTCATTGCACCACAGTGCGCCAGTTTCTTACACTAATATAATTCTAAACAGATCGATGTCAACCTAGTACCTTAAACTTCACTAACACTCCAGTTAAAATGTCAACCTAGTTCGTTAGACTCCACTGACAAATGTTCAGTTGACACTGTCAACCTAGTTCCTCAGACTTCACTAACAAATGTTCAGTTAACAATGCCAACCTAGTACCTTAAACTTCACTAACAAATGTTCAGTTGACAATATCAACCTAATTCCTTAGACTCTACTAACAAATGTCCAGTTATCACTGTCAACCTAGTACCTTAGCCTTCACTAACAAATGTTCAGTTAACAATGCCAACCTAGTTCCTTAGTCTTCGCTAACAAATGTCCAGTTAACACTGTCAACCTAGTACCTTAAACTTCACTAACAAATATCCAGTTAAAATGTCAACCTAGTTCGTTAGACTCCACTGACAAATGTTCAGTTAACACTGTCAACCTAGTTCCTCAGACTTCACTAACAAATGTTCAGTTAACAATGCCAACCTAGTTCCTTAAACTTCACTAACAAATATCCAGTTAAAATGTCAACCTAGTTCGTTAGACTCCACTAACAAATGTTCAGTTAACACTGTCAACCTAGTTCCTCAGACTTCACTAACAAATGTTCAGTTAACAATGCCAACCTAGTTCCGTAGACTCCACTAACAAATGTTCAGTTGACAATATCAACCTAATTCCTTAGACTCTACTAACAAATGTCCAGTTAACAATGTCAACCGGTTCCTCAGACTTCACTAACAAATGTTCAGTTGACAATGTCAACCTAGTTCCTCAGACTTCACTAACAAATGTCCAGTTGACAATGTCACTCTAGTTCTTTAGATCCTACTACCAAATGTCCAGTTAACCATGCCAACCTAGCTCCTTAGCCTTCACTAACAAATGTTCAGTTAACACTGTCAACCTAGTTTCTTAGACTCCTCTAAAAGAGTCCAATTCATACTAACATGAGTAATCCGCTCCTAGGTTTCATACTAACATGAGTAATCCTCTCCTAAGTTTCATACTAACATGAGTAATCCGCTCCTAAGTTTCATACTAACATGAGTAATCCGCTCCTAAGTTTCATACTAACATGAGTAATCCTCTCCTAAGTTTCATACTAACATGAGTAATCCGCTCCTAAGTTTCATACTAACATGAGTAATCCGCTCCTAAGTTTCATACTAACATGAGTAATCCGCTCCTAAGTTTCATACTAACATGAGTAATCTGCTCCTAAGTTTCATACTAACATGAGTAATCCGCCCCTAAGTTTCATACTAACATGAGTAATCCGCTCCTAGATTTCATACTAACATGAGTAATCCGCTCCTAAGTTTCATACTAACATGAGAAATCCGCTCTAGGTTTCATACGAACATGAGTAATCCCGCTCTAAGTTTCATACTAACATGAGTAATCCGCTCCTAAGTTTCATACTAACATGAGAAATCCGCTCCTAAGTTTCATACTAACATGAGAAATCCGCTCCTAGGTTTCATATTAACAAGAGTAATCCGCTCCTAGGTTTCATACTAACATGAGTAATCCGCTCCTAGGTTTCATATTAACCTCATTGACATCAATGATAAGGTCACTGTTTCTCCAAAAGTCAAGTTGTTTTTACCCATTTTATCAAATAACTTTTTTTTTATTAACAATTGTATCGTGCGATTCTCTTTATCATGTAATATATAACTGTTCAAATAATTTTTGTTCCTTTTATTTTTTCACTGTTTATTCAGTCTGCCTGTTTTTATCTGAGTGGTTTATCTTATATTTGTATCTTCTTCGTATATTTTAAAAAAACATATACTGATACCTGCGGTAGTCAGAGCATAGATGGTCCATTAAGTAGCACTAAAATATGTTTTACTTATTGTTTCTCCTTAGGTCTAGTTTCTCATATTGAACAGTAAAAAATTTTGTTTACTCGTTCATTAACTCACTGTAATCTCTTATTAAGATCTGTGTCCTATTGCAATTTTTAAATAATTTCACCTTGTTTACCTTCCTCGAGGACCTGGCATGGCCAGGTGATTAAGGCACTCGAATCGTAATCTGAGGGCCGCGGGTTCAAATCCCCGTCATACTAAACATGCTCACCCTCGAAGCCGTGAGGGCGTTATAATGTGTGGGTCAATCCCACTATTCGTTGGTAAAAGAGTAGCCCAAGAGTTGGCGGTGGGTGGTGATAACTAGCTGCCTTCCCTCTAGTCTTACACTGCTAAATTAGGGACGGCTAGCACAGATAGCCCTCGAGTAGCTTTGTGCGAAATTCTAAACAAACAAACGTATTCGTGGGAATCGTTTAGGCTTCAGGCTCAGGAAAGTGGAGGTCCGGCACGGTCAGTTGGTTAAGGCACTCGACTCGTAATCCGAGGGTCGCGGGTACGAATTCCCGTCACACCAAACATGCTCGCCCTTTCAGCCGTGGGATTGTTATAATGTTACCAACAATCCCACTATTCGTTGGTAAAAGAGTAGCCCAAGAGTTGGCGGTGGGTGGTGATAACTAGCTGCCTTCCATCTAGTCTTACACTGCTAAATTAGGGACAGCTAGCGCAGATAGCCCACGTGTAGCTTTGCGCAATATTCAAACCGAACAGAACCTTTCTCAATTCCACTGTCTGTTTTTATTATTCATCACGTGTCTTTATATTTAATTTCTATTTGCTAACCTCCTTCCCTCCATTCCAGATACGACTCGAATCCATCCAGAAATTAGTATCCCAACCTGGATGCAGAGCTGAGGTTCCTTGGTTTGCATTCATTACAGTAAAAATAACTAAATAATAAAATTAGTCCAAGATCTGACGATGTACAGTATGGACTAATTGCTTTCCCTCTAGTCTATCAGTTCAAAATTAGCGACGTTAGCGCAGATAGCCTTAGGAAAATTCTGTATGACGTTGAACAAAAAAATACTTCATTCGATCGGCTGGTATGGGTACTAACACTTTTACCGACAAGGAGAGGACAACGTTTCGACCTTCCCAAGTCATCTTCAGGTTAAGAAGATGACCTAGGAAGGTCAAAACGCTGTTCTATCCTTATCAATAAAAGTGTTAATACAATACCAGCCGATCTGAGATACATTTTTAATTTAAGTGGGTTTCTCATCATCAAGAAATCCTTCATCCTGGATTTGAAGATGAAAATTAATCCACAAACCAGAGAATCTCCAGTAAAATGATCAAAGTCCTGGTTACTTGAAAGATGAGAAAGGCCAAGCTAGCTGGTGTTAAATCAGTAAAAACTTTGTTCAGGAATAAAACCACAGTCGGGTTTTAAACTTGGGTCTTTCAGTGTGAAGACAGTAACGTCAGACTGTGGTTTTGCTGGAAAGATAGTTTAAATATGACAACACTTACTAGTGTCCTGATTTAAAGCTTTCGACTCGTGATAGGTCCTCCGCTAGTACAGCGGTAAGTCTACGGATTTGCAACGCTAAAACCAGGAGTTCAATTCCCCTGGGTAGGCTCAGCAGATAGCCCGATGTGGCTTTGCTATAAGAAAAACACACAAACTTGCGATAAGCGGTTCGTCATTCAAAGCCTCTCACCAAACATGCTCGTCTTTTAAGTCGTGGGGGATTATAATGTTACAGTGAAAAGAGTAGCCCAAGAGTTGGCGGTTGGTGGTGTGTTGGCTATATGCCTTCCCTCTAGTCTTTCGCTTCAAAATTAAAAAGTGATGATGTAGAAAGTCCTATAAAAAAGGTATCTCACTTGTAATCACTGTGTGTAAAGCTAAAAAGGACGTCTTTGATGTAAATACGTTTACGTGAATTTAACATCTAATTGTTTCACATTGAATACAGTTTTACGTAATGTTTTTCATATAAATAATCATTAAGCTATCCTTTACCACTAAAGTGTGTATGTTGGTAATTAATGTTCTAGAATGGCATAAAACATGTTATTAAATTGTGTTAATGCGTAATGTAACGTGAAGTGGTGATAGAATATTGTTGGGAAATAATGTGAAGTGAGGAGAAAATATTGTTTGAAACTAACGTGAAGTGGTGAGAAAATATTGTTTGAAAATAACGTGAAGTGGTGAGAAAATATTGTTGGAAAATAACGTGATGTGGTGAGAAAATATTGTTTGAAAATAACGTGAAGTGGTGAGAAAATATTGTTGGAAAATAATGTGAAGTGGTGAGAAAATATTGTTTAAAAATAACGTGAAGTGGTGAGAAAATATTGTTTGAAAATTACGTGAAGTGGTGAGAAAATATTGTTTGAAAATAACGTGAAGTGGTGAAAAAATACTGTTGGAAAATAACGTGAAGTGGTGAGAAAATATTGTTGGAAAATAACGTGAAGTGGAGAGAAAATATTGTTGGAAAATAACGTGGAAAGAAAATATTGTTGGAAAATAACGTGAAGTGGTGAGAACATATTTTTGAGAAGTAATGTGAAGTGATGAGAAAATATTATTGGAAAATAACATGAAGGTGGTGAGAAAAATATTACTAAGGAAAATAACGTGAAATAATTGAGAAAATACTGTTTGAAAAAATAACGTAAAGTGGTGAGAAAATATTGTTTGAAAATAACGTGAAGTGATGAAAATATTGTTTGAAAATAACGTGAAGTGGTGAAAATATTGTTGGAAAATAACGTGATGTGGTGAGAAAATATTGTTTAAGAAAATAACGTGAAGTGGTGAGAAAATATTGTTGGAAAATAATGTGGATGGGTGAGAGAAAATATTGTTTAAAATAACGTGAAGTGGTGAGAAAATACTGTTTGAAAATAACGTGAAGTGGTGAAAAATATTGTTTGAAAATAACGTGAAGTGGTGAGAAAATATTGTTTGAAAATAACGAAGTGGTGAAAAATACTGTTGGAAAATAACGTAAAGTGGTGAGAAAATATTGTTTAAAATAACGTGAAGTGGTGAAGAAAATATTGATTGGAAAAATAATGTGAAGTGGTGAAAATATTGTTTAAAATAACTTGAAGTAAGGTGAGAGAAAATACTGTTTGAAAATAACGTAGAGTGAAGTGAAGAGAAAATAGTGATGGAAAATAACGTGAAGTGGTGAGAACATATTTTGAAAATAATGTGAAGTGATGAAAATATTATTGGAAAATAACATGAAGTGGTGAGCAAATATTGTTGGAAAATAATGTGAAGTGGGTGAAAATATTGTTTAAAATAACGTATGACGTGGTGAGAAAATACTGTTTGAAAATAACGTGAAGTGATGAGAAAATATTGTTTGAAAATAACGTGAAGTGGTGAGAAAATATTGGAAAAAAATAACGTGATGTGGTGAGAAAATATTGTTTGAAAATAACGTGAAGTGGTGAGAGAAAATATTGTTAGAAAATAATGTGAAGTGGTGAGAAAATATGTTTTAAAAATAATAATAAGTGGTGAGAAAATACTGTTTGAAAATAACGTGAAGTGGTGAAAAATATTGTTTGAAAATAACGTGAAGTGGTGAGAAAAAATTGTTTGAAAATAACGAGAAGTGGTGAGAAAATACTGTTGGAAAATAACGTAAAGTGGTGAGAAAATATTGTTTGAAAATAACGTGAAGTGGTGAGAAAAAAATATTGTTGGAAAATAATGTAAGAAGTGGTGAAAAATATTGTTTAAAAAAATAAAGTGGTGAGAAAATACTGGTATTGGAAAATAGCAATTGAGTGGAAAATATTGATTGAAAATAACGTGAAGTGGTGAGAATATATTTTGAGAAATAATGAAGTGATGAGAAAATATTAATGGAAAATAACATGAAGTGGTGAAAAATATTGTTGGAAAATAATGTGAAATTGGTGAGAAAATATTGTTTAAAATAACGTGAACGTGGTGAGAAAATACTGTTTAAGAAAAATAACGTGATGATGATGAAATATTGTTTAAAGAAAATAACGAAGTGAAGTGGTGAAAAATATTGTTGAAAATAAAATGAAGTGGTGAGAAAATGTGTTTGAAAATAACACGATGAAGTGGTGAGAAAATATTGTTTAAAGAAAATAACTTAATGAAGTGGTGAAAAATACTGTTGGAAAATAACGTAAAGTGGTGAAGAAAATATTGTTTGAAAATAACGATAAAGTGAAATTGTGAAAATATGTTGAGAAATTACGTGAAGTGGTGAAAGAAAATATTGTTTGAAAATAACGTGAATGGAAGTGAGAAAAATACTGTTTGAAAATAACGTAAGAAGTGGTGAGAAAATATTGTTGGAAAATAACGTGAAGTGGAGAAAATATTGTTGGAAAAATAACAGAAAGAAAATATTGGAAAATAACGTGAAGTGGTGGTGAGAACATATTTTTGAGAAGTAATGTGAAGTGATGAGAAAATATTATTGGAAAATAACATGAAGTGGTGAGAACATATTGCTGGAAAATAACGTGAAATGGTGAGAAAATACTGTTGGAAAATAACGTAAAGTGGTGAGAAAATATTGTTTGAAAATAACGTGAAGTGGTGAGAGAATGTATTGGAAAATAATGTGAAGTGGTGGAAGAAAATATTGTTTAAAATAACGATGAAGTTAGTGAAAATACTGTTTAGAAAAAATAACGTGAAGTGGTGAGAAAATATTGTTCGAAAATAACGTAAAGTGGTGAGAAAATACTGTTGGAAAATAACGTAAAGTGGTGAGAAAATATTGTTTGAAAATAACGTGAAGTGGTGAGAAAATATTGTTGGAAAATAATGTGAAGTGGTGAGAAAATATTGTTTAAAAATAACGTGAAGTGGTGAGAAAATACTGTTTGAAAATAACGTGAAGTGGTGAGAAAATATTGTTTGAAAATAACGTGAAGTGGTGAGAAAATACTGTTTGAAAATAACGTGAAGTGGTGAGAAAATATTGTTTGAAAATAACGAGAAGTGGTGAGAAAATACTGTTGGAAAATAACGTAAAGTGAATTTGAGAAAATATTGTTTAGAATGAAAATAACGTGAAGTGGTGAGAAAATATTGTTGGAAAATAATGTGAAGTGGTGAGAAAATATTGTTTAAAAATAACGTGAAGTGGTGAGAAAATACTGTTTGAAAATAACGTGAAGTGGAGAGAAAATATTGTTGGAAAATAACGTGAAGTGGGTGAGAATATATTTTGAAATAATGAAGTGATAGAAAAAATTATTTGAAAATAACATGAAGTGGTGAAGAAAATATTGTTGGAAAATAATGTAAGTGGTGAAAAATATTGTTTAAAATCGCATGACATGGTGAGAAAATACTGTTTAAGAAAATAACGTGAAGTGATAAAGAAAATATTGTTTAAAATAACAATGAAGTGGGTTGAGAAGAAAAATTGTTTGAAAATTACGTGAAGTGGTGAAATATTGTTTGAAAATAACGTGAAGTAATTGAGAAAATATTGTTTGAAAATAACATGAAGTGTGGTGAGAAAATACTATTGGAAAATAACGTAAAATTAATTTGAAAATATTGTTTGAAAATAACGTGGAAGTGGTGAAAATATTATTGTTGAAAAGAATTACGTGAAGTGGTGAGAAAAAATATTGTTTGAAAATAACGTGAAGTGGTGAAAAAAATACTGTTGGAAAATAACGATGAAGTGGTGAGAAAATATTGATTGGAAAATAACAATGAAGTGGAGAGAAAATATTGTTGGAAAATAACGATGGAAAAGAAAATATTGATTGGAAAATAACGTGAAGTGGGTGAGACATATATTTTGAGAAATAATGTGAAGTGATGAGAGGAAAATATTATTGGAAAATAACATGAAGTGGGTGAAGAACATATGCCTGGAAAATAACTAGATGAAATAGGTGAGAAAATACTATTGGAAAATAACGTAAAGTGGTGAGAAAATATTGTTTGAAAATAACGTGAAGTGGTGAAAAATATGTTGGAAAATAATGTGAAGTGGTGAAGAAAATATTGTTTAAAATAACGTGAAGTTGTGAAAAATACTGTTTGATTTTAAAATAACGTGAAGTGGTGAAAGAAAATATTGTTTGAAAATAACGCAATAAAGTGGTGAGAAAAATACTGTTGGAAAATAACGTAAAGTGGTGAGAAAATATTGTTTGAAAATAACGTGAAGTGGTGAGAAAATATTGTTGGAAAATAATGAAGTGTGTGAAGAAAATATTGTTTAAAATAACGTGAAGTGGTGAGAAAAATATGTTTTGAAAATAACGTGAAGTTGAGTGAAAATAAATAATTTTGAAAATAACGCAATAAAGTGGTGAGAAATACTGTTGGAAAATAACGTAAAATGGTGAGAAAATATTGTTTGAAAAATAACGTGAAGTGGTGAGAAAATATTGATGGAAAATAATGTGAAGTGGTGAGAAAATATTGTTTAAAGTAACAATGAAGTGGTGAGAAAATACTGTTTAGAAAATAACGTGAAGTGGTGAGAAAATATTGTTTGGAAAATAACGTGAAGTGGTGAAAATACTGTTTGAAAATAACGTGAAGTGGTGAAAAATATTGTTTGAAATAACGTGAAGTGGTGAAAGAAAATATTGTTTGAAAATAACGTGAAGTGGTGAGAAAATACTGTTGGAATAACGTAACGTTAAGTTGAGAAAATATTGTTTGAAAATAACGATGAAGTGGTGAGAAAATATTATTGGAAAATAATGTGAAGTGGTGAGAAAATATTGTTAAAAAATAACGTGAAGTGGTGAGAAAATACTGTTTGAAAATAACGTGAACTGGTGAGAAAATATTGTTTGAAAATAACGATGAAGTGGGTGAGAAAATACTATTGGAAAATAACAATAAGAGTGGTCAGAAAATATTGTTTAAAGAAAATAACGATGAAGTGGTGAGAAAATATTGTTGAAAGAAAATAACGTGAAGATGGAGAAAAAAATGATGGGAAAATAACGTGAAGAGGTAAGAGAACATATTTTGAAAGTAATGAAGTGATAAGAGAAAATATTAAGGAAAATAACATGAAGTGGTGAAAGAACATTGTTGGAAAATAATGTAAGTGGTGAAAATATTGTTTAAAATAACGTGACAGTTGAAGAAAATACTATTTAGAAATAACGTGAAGTGATGAGAAAAATGTATTTAGAAAATAACGATGAAGTGGTGAGAAAATACTGTTTGAAAATGAAAACGTGAAGTGGTGAAAGAAAATAATGTGTTTGAAAATAACGTGAAGTGAATTAAATTGAAAATACTGATTTGAAAATAACGTATGAAATGGTGAGAAAATATTGTTTGAAAATAACGTGAAGTGGTGAAAAATATTGTTTGAAATTACGTGAAGTGAGTTGAAAAATATTGTTTTGAAAATAACGTGGAAGTGGTGAGAAAATATTGTTTGAAAATAACGTGAAGTGGTGAGAAAATACTGTTGGAAAATAACGTAAAGTGGTGAGAAAATATTGTTTGAAAATAACGTGAAGTGGTGAGAAAATATTGTTTGAAAATTACGTGAAGTGGTGAGAAAATATTGTTTGAAAATAACGTGAAGTGGTGAAAAAATACTATTGGAAAATAACGCAATGAAGTGGTGAAAAATATTGTTGGAAAATAACGTGAAGTGGAGAGAGAAAATATTGATTGGAAAATAACGTGAAGTGGTGAGAACATATTTTGAAAAAATAATGAAATGATGATGAGAAAATATTATTGGAAAATAACATGAAGTGGGTGAGAACATATTGCTGGAAAATAACGTGAAGTGGTGAGAAAATACTGTTTGAAAATAACGTGAACTGGTGAGAAAATATTGTTTGAAAATAACGTGAAGTGGTGAGAAAATACTGTTGGAAAATAACGTAAGAGTGGTCAGAAAATATTGTTTGAAAATAACGTGAAGTGGTGAGAAAATATTGTTGGAAAATAACGTGAAGTGGAGAGAAAATATTGTTGGAAAATAACGTGAAAGAAGAAACATTTTTGAGTAATGTGTGATGAAAAATATTATTGGAAAAACATTTAAGTGGTGAAAACATTGTTGGAAAATAATGTGAAGTGGTGAGAAAATATTGTTTAAAATAACGTGACGTGGTGAGAAATACTGTTTAAAATAACGTGGTGATGAGAAAATATTGTTTGAAAATAACGTGAAGTGGTGAGAAAATACTGTTTGAAAATGACGTGAAGTGGTGAGAAAATATTGTTTGAAAATAACGTGAAGTGGTGAGAAAATACTGTTTGAAAATAACGTGAAATGGTGAGAAAATATTGTTTGAAAATAACGTGAAGTGGTGAGAAAATATTGTTTGAAAATTACGTGAAGTGGTGAGAAAATATTGTTTGAAAATAACGTGAAGTGGTGAGAAAATATTGTTTGAAAATAACGTGAAGTGGTGAAAATACTGTTGGAAAATAACGTAAAGGTGATATGTTTGAAAATATACCGTGAAGTGGTTGAGAAAATATTGTTTGAAAATGCAAGTGGTGAAAATATTGTTTAAATAACGTGAAGTGGTGAGAAAATACTGTTGAAAATAACGTGAAGTGGTGAGAAAATATTGTTGGAAAATAACGTGAAGTGGAGAGAAAATATTGTTGGAAAATAACGTGAAGTGGAAGAGCATATATTTTGAAATGTGAAGTGATGAGAAATAATATGGAAAATAACATATGAAGTGGTGAGAACATATTACTGGAAAATAACGTGAAATGGTGAGAAAATACTGATGTGGAAAATAACGTAAAGTGGTGAGAAAATATTGTTTGAAAATAACGTGAAGTGGTGAAAATATATTGTTGGAAAATAATGTGATTGGTGAAAGAAAATATTGTTTAAAAATAACGTGAAGTGGTGAAAATACTGTTTGAAAATAACGTGAAGTGGTGAGAAAATATTGTTTGAAATAACAATAAAGTGGTGAGAAAATACTGTTGGAAAATAACAATAAGTGAGAAAATATTGTTAAAATAACGTGAAGTGGTGAGAACATATTTTGAGAAGTAATAATGAAGTGATGAGAAAATATTATTGGAAAATAACATGAAGTGGTGAGAAAATATTGTTGGAAAATAATGTGAAATGGTGAGAAAATATTGTTTAAAAAATAGTGACGTGGTGAGAAAATACTGTTTGAAAATAACGTGAAGTGATGAGAAAATATTGTTTGAAAATAACGTGAAGTGGTGAGAAAATATTGTTTGAAAATTACGTGAAGTGGTGAGAAAAATATTGTTTGAAAATCCACTGATTATTTAGAGTATCCCAATATTTGGTTATGGATACTGTTGACTAGCTGCTTTATTGGTTTATCAGGTTTAATTAGTAGTGACGGTGAAGACAGATGATTGGTATACGATTTCCTGAACAAAAAGTAAAGTTTTGTGTCTCCGTCTATCGGGAGCTATACAAAAACAATTAAAATCAAGGTTTCATTTTTAATCCTGATCATCATATTCCGAGAACTTTTATTTCCTATTCTGGATATTTAGTGTATAATTTCAGTATCAATATATGTTCTTTTTAATTTTCTGTCTGAATTTGATTTTAAAGTTGTTTGTGAGTTTTTTTTATGGTAAAGCTTAGTAATGAGCGATGTCCATCGTTAGGAATCGAATGCTGTATATTACTGCTACAGTCTGTAAACATACCACTACACCGCTGGGAAACCCGAACTAAACACCTTAAAATTAAACAACTGTTTATCAAAAGATTTATCAACTGTTACATAGGTTTGTTTTACAAGTTTAGAATAATATATCTCTAACTGGAATTTATCAACTGTTACATAGTTTTGTTCTACAAGGTGTATAATATAATATCTCTAACAGGAGATTTCTCAACTGTTACATAGTTTTGTTCTACAAGGCTTATAATATGATATCTCTAACTGAAGATTTATCAACTGTTACATAGTTTTTTTGTTTTACAAGTTTAGAATATAATATCTGTAACTAGAGATTTATCAACTGTTACATAGTTTTGTTCTACAAGGTGTATAATATAATATCTCTAACAGGAGATTTCTCAACTGTTACATAGTTTTGTTCTACAAGGCTTATAATATGATATCTCTAACTGAAGATTTATCAACTGTTACATAGTTTTGTTTTGTTTTAAGGTTTAGAATATAATATCTCTAACTGGAGATTTATCAACTGTTACATAGTTTTGTTCTACAAGGTTTATAATGTAATATCTCTAACTGGAGATTTGTCAACTGTTACATAGTTTTGTTATACAAGGTTTATAATGTAATATCTCTTACTGGAGATGTTTCAACTGTTACAAGTTTTGTTCTACAAGGCTTAGAATATAATCTCTAACTGGAGATTTTACATAGTTTTGTTCTACAAGGTTTTATAATATCTCTAACTGGAGTTGTTTCAACTGTTACATAGTTTTGTTCTACAAGGTTTATAATATAATATCTCTAACTGGAATTTATTAACCGTTACATAGTTTTGTTTTAAAAGGTTTATAATATAATATCTCTAACTGGAGATGTTTCAACTGTTACATAGTTTTGTTCCAAGGTTTATAATATAATATCTCTAACTGGAGATCTTTCAACTGTCACATAGTTTGTTCTACAAGGTGTATAATATAATATCTCTAACTGGAGATTTGTCAACTGTTACATAGTTTTTTGTTCTAGGGTTTATAATATAATATCTCTGAGATTTGTCAACTGTTACATAGTTTTGTTCTACAATATTTATAATGTAATATCTCTAACTGGAGATGTTTCAACTGTTACATAGTTTTGTTCTACAAGGTGTATAATATAATATCTCTAACAGGAGATTTGTCAACTGTTACATAGTTTTGTTCTACAAGGTTTATAATATATCTCTAACTGGTGATGTTTCAACTTTTATAGTTTTGTTCTACAAGGTTTATAATATAATATCTCTAACTGGAGTTGTCAACTGTTACATAGTTTTGTTCTACAAGGTTTATAATATAATATCTCTAATTGGATATTTGTCAACTGTTACATAGTTTTGTTCTACAAGGTGTATAATATAATATCTCTAACTGGAGATGTTTTTTAATTGTTTATAGTTTTGTTCACAAGGTTTATAATATAATATCCTTTGGAGATGTTTCAACTGTTACATAGTTTTGTTCTACAAGGTGTATAATATAATATCTCTAACTGGAGATTTGTGTCACATAATTTTGTTCTACAAGGTGTATAATATAATATCTCTAACTGGAGATGTTTCAACTGTTATAGTTTTGTTCTACAAGGTTTATATATAATCTCTCTTTGGAGATGTTTCAACTGTGACATAGTTTTGTTCTACAAAGTTTATAATATAATATCTCTAACTGGAGATATTTCAACTGTTACATAGTTTTGTTCTACAAGGTTTATAATATAATATCTCTTACTGAAGGTGTTTCAACTGTTACACAGTTTTGTTCTACAAGGTTTATAATGTAATATCTCTAATTGGAGATGTTTCAACTGTTACATAGTTTTGTTCTACAAGGTGTATAATATAATATCTCTAACAGGAGATTTGTCAACTGTTACATAGTTTTGTTCTACAAGGACATAATATAATATCTCTAACTGGAGATGTTTCAACTGTTACATAGTTTTGTTCTACAAGGTTTATAATATAATATCTCTAACTGGAGATTTGTCAACTGTTACATAGTTTTGTTCTACAAGGTTTATAATATAATATCTCTAATTGGATATTTGTCCACTGTTACATAGTTTTGTTCTACAAGGTGTATAATATAATATCTCTAACTGAGATATTTCAATTGTTACATAGTTTTGTTCTACAAGGTTTATAATATAATATCTCTAACTGGAGATGTTTCAACTGTTACATAGTTTTGTTCTACAAGGTGTATATATATATCTCTAACTGGAGATTTGTCAACTGTCACATAATTTGTTCTACAAGGTGTATAATATAATATCTCTAACTGGAGATGTTTCCAACTGTTACATAGTTTTTTTGTTCTACAAGGTTTATAATATAATATCTCTAACTGGAGATGTTTCCAACTGTGACATAGTTTTGTTCTACAAAGTTTATAATATAATATCTCTAACTGGAGATATTTCAACTGTTACATAGTTTTGTTCTACAAGGTTTATAATATACTCTTACTGAAGGTGTTTCAACTGTTACACAGTTTTGTTCTACAAGGTTTATAATGTAATCTCTAATTGGAGATGTTTCAACTGTTACATAGTTTTTGTTGTTCTACAAGGTGTATAATATAATATCTCTAACAGGAGATTTGTCAACTGTTACATAGTTTTGTTCTACAAGGTTTATAATATAATATCTCTAACTGGAGATGTTTCAACTGTTACATAGTTTTGTTCTACAAGGTTTATAATATATAATATCTCTAACTGGAGATTTGTCATGTTACATGGTTTTTGTTCTACAAGTTTATAATATAATATCTCTTGGATATTTGTCAACTATTGTTTTGTTCTACAAGGTGTATAATATAATATCTCTAACTGGAGATATTTCAATTGTTACATAGTTTTGTTCTACAAGGTTTATAATATAATATCTAGCTGGAGATGTTTTAACTGTTACATAGTTTTGTTCTACAAGGTGTATGTATAATATCTCTAACTAGAGGAATTTGTCAACTGCAGTTTCCTACAAGGTGTATAATATAATATCTATAACTGGAGATATTTCAACTGTTACATAGTTTTGTTATACAAGGTTTATAATAAAATCTCTAACTGGAGATGCTTCAACTGTTATAGTTTTGTTCTACAAGGGTTTATAATATAATATCTCTAACTGGAGATGTTTCAACTGTTACATAGTTTTGTTATACAAGTGTATAATGTAATATCTCTAACTGGAGATTTGTCAACTGTTACATAGTTTTGTTCTGTTACAAGGTGTATAATATAATATCTCAACGGAGATTTGTCCAACTGTTACATAGTTTTGTTCTACAAGGTTTATAATATAATATCTCAACTGGAGATGTTTCCAACTGTTACATAGTTTTGTTCTACAAGGTTTATAATATAATATCTCTAACTGGATATTTCTCAACTGTTACATAGTTTTGTTCTACGGTTTATAATATAATATCTCTAATTGGATATTTGGCCAGCAACTTTTATAGTT
>NC_134826.1:148670650-148701685 GCF_004210375.1 Tachypleus tridentatus | reverse complement strand
AAAACAACGAGAAGTGGGTGAGAAAACACTGTTTGAAAATAACGTGAAAGTGGTGAGAAAATATTGTTTGAAAATAACGAAAGTGGAGAAAATATTGGGAAAACAACGTGAAGTGGTGAGAAAAATATTGTTTGAAAAAACAACCTAGAAGTGGTGAGAAAATACTGTTTGAAAATAACGTGAAGTGGAGAGAAAACATTGTTGGAAAATAACGTGAAGTGGTGAGAAACATATTTTTGAGAAGTAATGTGAAGTGATGAGAAAATATTACGTGGAAAATAACATGAAGTGGTGAGAAAACATTGTTTGAAAATAATGTGAAGTGGAGAAAATATGTTTAAAAAACAACGAACGGTGAGAAAATACTTGTTTGAGTAAACAACGTGAAGTGATGAGAAAATATTGTTTGAAAATAACGTGAAGTGGTGAGGAAAAATATTGTTTGAAAAACTCACGCGAAGTGGTGAGAAAATATTGTTTGGAAAATAACGAAGTGGTGAGGAAAATATTGTTTGAAAACAACGTGAAGTGGTGAGAAAATACCGTTGGAAAAATAACGCAAAGTGGTGAGAAAAATATTGCTTTAAAAATAACGTGAAGTGGTGAGAAAACATTTGTTTGAAAATAACGTGAAGTGGTGAGAAAAATATTGTTTGAAAATAACGTGAAGTGGTGAAAAACAACACTGTTGGAAAAAAACAACGAAGTGGTGAGAAAACATTGTCGAAAAAACAACGAAGTGGAGAGTCATTGTTGGAAAATAACGCGGAAGAAAACATTGTTGGAAAATAACGTGAAGTGGTGAGAAACATATTTTGAGAAACAATGAAGTGGATGAGAAACATTTATTGGAAAACAACATGAAGTGGTGTGAGAAAATATTGTTGGAAAATAACGTGAAATGGTGAGAAAATACTGTTGAAAACAACGCAAAGTGAAGTGAGAAAATATTGTTTGAAAACAACGTGAAGTGGTGAGAAAACATTGTTGGAAAATAACGTGAAGTGGTGAAGAAAATATTGTTTGAAAACAACGGATGAAGCCAGGAGAAAACACTGGTCGGAAAATAACGTGAAGGAAGTGGTGAGAAAATATTGTTTGAGAAAACAACGTGAAGTGGTGAGAAAAATTGTTGAGAAAATAACGTAAAGTGGTGAGAGAAAATATTGTTTGAAAATAACGTGAAGTGGTGAGAAAATATTGTTGGAAAATAACGTGAAGTGGTGAAGAAAATATTGTTTAAAATAACGTGAAGTGGTGAGAAAATTACTGCCTAAAACAAAACAACGTGAAGTGGTGAGAAAAATTGTTTGAAAATAACGCAAAGTGGTGAGAAAACATTGTTGGAAAAACAACGTAAAGTGGTGAGAGAAAATATTGTTTGAAAATAACGTGAAGTGGTGAGAAAATATTGTTTGAAAATAACGTGAAGTGGTGAGAAAATATTGTTTAAAAGTAACGTGGAAGTGGAGAAAATACCGTTTGAAAATAACGTGAAGTGGTGAGAAAACATTGTTGTTTGAAAACAACGTGAAGTGGTGAGAAAAATACTGTTTGAAAATAACGAAGTGTGGAGAAAATATTGTTTGAAAATAACGTGAAGTGGTGAGAAAAAATATTGTTTGAAAATAACGTGAAGTGGTGAGAGAAAATACTGTTGGAAAAAAAACGTAAAGTGGGTGAAGAAAACATTGTTTGAAAATAACGAAGTGGTGAGAAAATACATTGTTGGAAAATAACGTGAAGTGGTGAGAAAATATTGTTTAAAAATAACGTGAAGTGGTGAGAAAACATATTTTGAAAATAACGTGAACTGGTGAGAAAATATTGTTTGAAAACGAACGTGAAGTGGTGAAAAAATCTACTGTTGAAAATAACGTAAGAGTGGTCAGAAAATATTGTTTGAAAAACAACGTGAAGTGGTGAGAAAATATTGTTGAAAATAACGAAGTGGAGAGAAAATATTGTTGGAAAATAACGTGAAGAGGTGAGAACATATTTTGAGAAGTAATGTGAAGTGATGAGAAAAATATTATTGGAAAATAACATGAAGTGGTGAGAAAACATTGTTGGAAAATAACGTGAAGTGGTGAGAAATATTGTTTTAAAATAACGTGACAGTGGTGAGAAAATACTGGTTTGAAAAAATAACGTGAAGTGATGAGAAAATATTGTTTGAAAATAACGTGAAGTGGTGAGAAAAATACTGTTTGAAAACGACGTGAAGTGGTGAGAAAATATTGTTTGAAAATAACGTGAAGTGGGTGAGAAAATACCCTGGTTTGAAAAAAACGTGAAATGGTGAGAAAATATTGTTTGAAATAACGTGAAGTGGTGAGAGAAAATATTGTTTGAAAATTACGTGAAGTGGTGAGAAAAGTGTATTGTTTGAAAATAACGCGAAGTGGTGGTGAGAAAACATTGTTTGAAAATAACGTGAAGTGGTGAGAAAATAATTGTTGAAAATAACGTAAAGTGGTGGAGAAAAATATTGTTTGAAAACAACGTGAAGTGGTGAGAAAATATTGTTTGAAAATTACGTGAAGTGGTGAGAAAATATTGTTTGAAAATAACGTGAAGTGGTGAGAAAATACTGTTGGAAAATAACGTGAAGTGGTGAGAAAATATTGTTGGAAAATAACGTGAAGTGGAGAGAAAATATTGTTGGAAAATAACGTGAAGTGGTGAGAACATATTTTTGAGAAGTAATGTGAAGTGATGAGAAAATATTATTGGAAAATAACATGAAGTGGTGAGAACATATTGCTGGAAAATAACGTGAAGTGGTGAGAAAATACTGTTTGAAAATAACGTGAACTGGTGAGAAAATATTGTTTGAAAATAACGTGAAGTGGTGAGAGAAAATACTGTTGAAAACAACGTAAGAGTGGTCAGAAAAATATTGTTTGAAAATAACGTGAAGTGGTGAGAAAATATTGTTGGAAAATAACGAAGAAGTGAGAAAACATTGTTGGAAAATAACGTGAAGAGGTGAGAACATATTTTGAGAAGCGAATGTGGAAGTGATGAGAAAATATTATTGGAAAATAACATGAAGTGGTGAGAAAACATTGTTGGAAAATAATGTGAAGTGGTGAGAAAATATTGTTTAAAAATAACGTGACGTGGTGAGAAAATACTGTTTGAAAATAACGTGAAGTGATGAGAAAATATTGTTTGAAAATAACGTGAAGTGGTGAGAAAATACTGTTTGAAAATGACGTGAAGTGGTGAGAAAATATTGTTTGAAAATAACGTGAAGTGGTGAGAAAATACTGTTTGAAAATAACGTGAAATGGTGAGAAAATATTGTTTGAAAATAACGTGAAGTGGTGAGAAAATATTGTTTGAAAATTACGTGAAGTGGTGAGAAAATATTGTTTGAAAATAACGTGAAGTGGTGAGAAAATATTGTTTGAAAATAACGTGAAGTGGTGAGAAAATACTGTTGGAAAATAACGTAAAGTGGTGAGAAAATATTGTTTGAAAATAACGTGAAGTGGTGAGAAAATATTGTTTGAAAATTACGTGAAGTGGTGAGAAAATATTGTTTGAAAATAACGTGAAGTGGTGAGAAAATACTGTTGGAAAATAACGTGAAGTGGTGAGAAAATATTGTTGGAAAATAACGTGAAGTGGAGAGAAAATATTGTTGGAAAATAACGTGAAGTGGTGAGAACATATTTTTGAGAAGTAATGTGAAGTGATGAGAAAATATTATTGGAAAATAACATGAAGTGGTGAGAACATATTGCTGGAAAATAACGTGAAATGGTGAGAAAATACTGTTGGAAAATAACGTAAAGTGGTGAGAAAATATTGTTTGAAAATAACGTGAAGTGGTGAGAAAATATTGTTGGAAAATAATGTGAAGTGGTGAAGAAAATATTGTTTAAAAATAACGTGAAGTGGTGAGAAAATACTGTTTGAAAATAACGTGAAGTGGTGAGAAAATATTGTTTGAAAATAACGTAAAGTGGTGAGAAAATACTGTTGGAAAATAACGTAAAGTGGTGAGAAAATATTGTTGGAAAATAACGTGAAGTGGTGAGAACATATTTTTGAGAAGTAATGTGAAGTGATGAGAAAATATTATTGGAAAATAACATGAAGTGGTGAGAAAATATTGTTGGAAAATAATGTGAAGTGGTGAGAAAATATTGTTTAAAAATAACGTGACGTGGTGAGAAAATACTGTTTGAAAATAACGTGAAGTGATGAGAAAATATTGTTTGAAAATAACGTGAAGTGGTGAGAAAATATTGTTTGAAAATTACGTGAAGTGGTGAGAAAATATTGTTTGAAAATCCACTGATTATTTAGAGTATCCCAATATTTGGTTATGGATACTGTTGACTAGCTGCTTTATTTTAGTTTATCAGTTCGTAATTAGTGACGGTGAAGACAGATGATTGGTATACACGAATTTCCTGAACCAAAAAGTAAAAGTTTTGTGTCTCCGTCTATCGGGAGCTATACAAAACAAAATTAAATCAAGGTTTCATTTTTAATCCTGATCATCATATTCCGAGAACTTTTATTTCCTATTCTGGATATTTAGTGTATAATTTCAGTATCAATATATGTTCTTTTTAATTTTCTGTCTGAATTTGATTTTAAAGTTGTTGTGAGTTTTTTTTATGGTAAAGCTTAGTAATGAGCGATGTCCATCGTTAGGAATCGAATGCTGTATATTACTGCTACAGTCTGTAAACATACCACTACACCGCCGGGAAACCCGAACTAAACACCTTAAAAATTAAACAACTGTTTATCAAAAGATTTATCAACTGTTACATAGGTTTGTTTTACAAGTTTAGAATATAATATCTCTAACTGGAGATTTATCAACTGTTACATAGTTTTGTTCTACAAGGTGTATAATATAATATCTCTAACAGGAGATTTCTCAACTGTTACATAGTTTTGTTCTACAAGGCTTATAATATGATATCTCTAACTGAAGATTTATCAACTGTTACATAGTTTTGTTTTACAAGTTTAGAATATAATATCTGTAACTAGAGATTTATCAACTGTTACATAGTTTTGTTCTACAAGGTGTATAATATAATATCTCTAACAGGAGATTTCTCAACTGTTACATAGTTTTGTTCTACAAGGCTTATAATATGATATCTCTAACTGAAGATTTATCAACTGTTACATAGTTTTGTTTTACAAGGTTTAGAATATAATATCTCTAACTGGAGATTTATCAACTGTTACATAGTTTTGTTCTACAAGGTTTATAATGTAATATCTCTAACTGGAGATTTGTCAACTGTTACATAGTTTTGTTATACAAGGTTTATAATGTAATATCTCTTACTGGAGATGTTTCAACTGTTACAAAGTTTTGTTCTACAAGGCTTAGAATATAATATCTCTAACTGGAGATTTGTCATTACATAGTTTTGTTCTACAAGGTTTATAATGTAATATCTCTAACTGGAGTTGTTTCAACTGTTACATAGTTTTGTTCTACAAGGTTTATAATATAATATCTCTAACTGGAGATTTATTAACCGTTACATAGTTTTGTTTTAAAAGGTTTATAATATAATATCTCTAACTGGAGATGTTTCAACTGTTACATAGTTTTGTTCTACAAGGTTTATAATATAATATCTCTAACTGGAGATCTTTCAACTGTCACATAGTTTTGTTCTACAAGGTGTATAATATAATATCTCTAACTGGAGATTTGTCAACTGTTACATAGTTTTGTTCTACAAGGTTTATAATATAATATCTCTAATTGGAGATTTGTCAACTGTTACATAGTTTTGTTCTACAATATTTATAATGTAATATCTCTAACTGGAGATGTTTCAACTGTTACATAGTTTTGTTCTACAAGGTGTATAATATAATATCTCTAACAGGAGATTTGTCAACTGTTACATAGTTTTGTTCTACAAGGTTTATAATATAATATCTCTAACTGGTGATGTTTCAACTGTTACATAGTTTTGTTCTACAAGGTTTATAATATAATATCTCTAACTGGAGATTTGTCAACTGTTACATAGTTTTGTTCTACAAGGTTTATAATATAATATCTCTAATTGGATATTTGTCAACTGTTACATAGTTTTGTTCTACAAGGTGTATAATATAATATCTCTAACTGGAGATGTTTTAATTGTTACATAGTTTTGTTCTACAAGGTTTATAATATAATATCCCTAACTGGAGATGTTTCAACTGTTACATAGTTTTGTTCTACAAGGTGTATAATATAATATCTCTAACTGGAGATTTGTCAACTGTCACATAATTTTGTTCTACAAGGTGTATAATATAATATCTCTAACTGGAGATGTTTCAACTGTTACATAGTTTTGTTCTACAAGGTTTATAATATAATATCTCTAACTGGAGATGTTTCAACTGTGACATAGTTTTGTTCTACAAAGTTTATAATATAATATCTCTAACTGGAGATATTTCAACTGTTACATAGTTTTGTTCTACAAGGTTTATAATATAATATCTCTTACTGAAGGTGTTTCAACTGTTACACAGTTTTGTTCTACAAGGTTTATAATGTAATATCTCTAATTGGAGATGTTTCAACTGTTACATAGTTTTGTTCTACAAGGTGTATAATATAATATCTCTAACAGGAGATTTGTCAACTGTTACATAGTTTTGTTCTACAAGGTTTATAATATAATATCTCTAACTGGAGATGTTTCAACTGTTACATAGTTTTGTTCTACAAGGTTTATAATATAATATCTCTAACTGGAGATTTGTCAACTGTTACATAGTTTTGTTCTACAAGGTTTATAATATAATATCTCTAATTGGATATTTGTCAACTGTTACATAGTTTTGTTCTACAAGGTGTATAATATAATATCTCTAACTGGAGATATTTCAATTGTTACATAGTTTTGTTCTACAAGGTTTATAATATAATATCTCTAACTGGAGATGTTTCAACTGTTACATAGTTTTGTTCTACAAGGTGTATAATATAATATCTCTAACTGGAGATTTGTCAACTGTCACATAATTTTGTTCTACAAGGTGTATAATATAATATCTCTAACTGGAGATGTTTCAACTGTTACATAGTTTTGTTCTACAAGGTTTATAATATAATATCTCTAACTGGAGATGTTTCAACTGTGACATAGTTTTGTTCTACAAAGTTTATAATATAATATCTCTAACTGGAGATATTTCAACTGTTACATAGTTTTGTTCTACAAGGTTTATAATATAATATCTCTTACTGAAGGTGTTTCAACTGTTACACAGTTTTGTTCTACAAGGTTTATAATGTAATATCTCTAATTGGAGATGTTTCAACTGTTACATAGTTTTGTTCTACAAGGTGTATAATATAATATCTCTAACAGGAGATTTGTCAACTGTTACATAGTTTTGTTCTACAAGGTTTATAATATAATATCTCTAACTGGAGATGTTTCAACTGTTACATAGTTTTGTTCTACAAGGTTTATAATATAATATCTCTAACTGGAGATTTGTCAACTGTTACATAGTTTTGTTCTACAAGGTTTATAATATAATATCTCTAATTGGATATTTGTCAACTGTTACATAGTTTTGTTCTACAAGGTGTATAATATAATATCTCTAACTGGAGATATTTCAATTGTTACATAGTTTTGTTCTACAAGGTTTATAATATAATATCTCTAACTGGAGATGTTTCAACTGTTACATAGTTTTGTTCTACAAGGTGTATAATATAATATCTCTAACTGGAGATTTGTCAACTGTCACATAGTTTTGTTCTACAAGGTGTATAATATAATATCTATAACTGGAGATATTTCAACTGTTACATAGTTTTGTTATACAAGGTTTATAATAAAATATCTCTAACTGGAGATGCTTCAACTGTTACATAGTTTTGTTCTACAAGGTTTATAATATAATATCTCTAACTGGAGATGTTTCAACTGTTACATAGTTTTGTTATACAAGGTGTATAATGTAATATCTCTAACTGGAGATTTGTCAACTGTTACATAGTTTTGTTCTACAAGGTGTATAATATAATATCTCCAACAGGAGATTTGTCAACTGTTACATAGTTTTGTTCTACAAGGTTTATAATATAATATCTCTAACTGGAGATGTTTCAACTGTTACATAGTTTTGTTCTACAAGGTTTATAATATAATATCTCTAACTGGATATTTCTCAACTGTTACATAGTTTTGTTCTACAAGGTTTATAATATAATATCTCTAATTGGATATTTGTCAACTGTTACATAGTTTTGTTCTACAAGGTGTATAATATAATATCTCTAACTGGAGATGTTTCAATTGTTACATAGTTTTGTTCTACAAGGTTTATAATATAATATCTCTAACTGGAGATGTTTCAACTGTTACATAGTTTTGTTCTACAAGGTGTATAATATAATATCTCTTACTGGAGATTTGTCAACTGTCACATAGTTTTGTTCTACAAGGTGTATAATATAATATCTTTAACTGGAGATATTTCAACTGTTACATAGTTTTGTTCTACAAGGTTTATAATATAATATCTCTAACTGGAGATGTTTCAACTGTTACATAGTTTTGTTATACAAGGTGTATAATGTAATATCTCTAACTGGAGATTTGTCAACTGTTACATAGTTTTGTTTTACAAGGTTTATAATATAATATCTCTAACTGGAGATGTTTCAACTGTTACATAGTTTTGTTCTACAAGGTGTATAATATAATATCTCTAACTGGAGATATTTCAACTGTTACATAGTTTTGTTCTACAAGATTTATAATGTAATATCTCTAACTAGAGATTTGTCAACTGTTACATAGTTTTGTTCTACAAAGTTTATAATATAATATCTCTAACAGAAGATGTGTCAACTGTTACATAGTTTTGTTCCACAAGGTTTATAATGTAATATCTCTAACTGGAGATTTGTCAACTGTTACATAGTTTTGTTCTACAAAGTTTATAATGTAATATCTCTAACTGGAGATGTTTCAACTGTTACATAGTTTTGTTCTACAAGGTTTATAATGTAATATCTCTAACTTGAGATTTGTCAACTGTTACATAGTTTTGTTCTACAAGGTGTATAATATAATATCCCTAACTGGAGATTTGTCAACTGTTACATAATTTTGTTCTACAAAATTTATTATATAATATCTCTAACTGGAGAGGTTTCAACATTCTTGAGAAATTAAATTATGATGAGCATTGATGATTGTATTTATTTCATCTGGAAATCGGGGGAATTGTGAGTTCAAGGACTTTGTTTTTATAATTTCTGCACCCCAGCGGCACAACAGTATGTCTGCAAACTTTCAACGTTAGAAACCGGGTTTCAATACCCATTATGTCCAGAGCACAGAGAGTACATTGGGTAGTTTTTGGCTTAACTAAAACATAAATTTATAATTTCTGACATATATTTTATCTGTATATGTGTATTTGAATATATACTCTTTCGATCAGTAATTAATGCCTAATGTTTTAAAACTTACCAATCAAGAGAGTTTGATATTGTTTGCAATTTGCGAAAAATGAAACGAAAGAAGAAAGAATACACGAAAAATGCACATATATTGAGCTTCCTGTTTTAAAAAATATCATAGAGACCTGGATTCGTTACATACGACCCTTAAACAAATATGAGAAAATATTTTTTGTTTTATAATTCGACATATTTTTAACATTATTCAGTGACGTTAATTGTATAAAGAGAACTGTTTTCCTTTCTGTCATATTGCAAAGAGAAAATAATATGAAAAGCAAAATTTAGAGTGTAAAAGTAAAAGACAAAAAAAGTGACTTTTAAAACCAAAGTTGAACCTTAAGCTTAGAGTTTCACGTCGCAATTTCAGAAGTTACAAAAGCCGCAGAAGTTTCTGGAAATCTTGACATCCAGACATTTGAATCAACCAGTCAGGTTTGTCTGAATGTTTTGCTTATAAAGCAAAAGTACGACAATCTTAATAAATATGGTTGTTTAGGTGTGATCAAAATATGACATTCTTAATAAATAGTGTTGTTTAGGTGTGATCAAAATGTGACAGTCTTAATAAATATGGTTGTTTAGATGTGATTAAAATATGACAGTCTTAATAAATATGGTTGTTTAGGTGTGATCAAAATATGACAGTCTCAATAAATATGGTTGTTTAGGTGTGATCAAAATATGACAGTCTTAATAAATATGGTTGTTTAGATGTGATTAAAATATGACAGTCTTAATAAATATCATTGTTTAGATGTGATCAAAATATGTCAGTCTTAATAAATATGGTTGTTTAGGTGTGATCAAAATATGACAGTCTTAATAAATATGGTTGTTTAGATGTGATTAAAATATGACAGTCTTAATAAATATCATTGTTTAGGTGTGATCAAAATATGACAGTCTTAATAAATATGGTTGTTTAGGTGTGATCAAAATATGACAGTCTTAATAAATATGGTTGTTTAGGTGTTACTAAGGGACACCGAAAGAAAATAAATAATTTTGCCACCGGTTCGGCATGGCCATGTGGTTAAGGCACTCGACTCGTAATCTGAGGGTTACGGTTTCGAATCCACGTCCCACCAAATGTGATCGCCCTTTTAACCGTGGAGCCGTTATAATATTTGTTTACTCTCACTGTTCGTTGGTAAAAGAGTAGCCCAGGAGTTGGGGGATGGGTGGTGATGACTAGCTGCCTTCCCTCTAGTCTTACACTGCTAAGTTAGGGACGGCTAGCACAGATAGCCCTCGAGTAGCTTTGTGCGAAATTCCAAAAACAACAAACAAAACAGGCGACAACTCTCACCTACAAGGCTCCACTGATATAGAGAAGGTTTTTTATTTGATAATTTTTAAAAATATATTTTCAAACTTTTTCTCTCTTTTTGCATTTTCTTAATTTTGGTTTGTAAACCTCTTATGGGGTAAAAAGAAACCTTGACAGGGGTTTAGTTTAGAGAGAGAGAAGTCTGATGAATTCCTTCTCCAACAGGGGTGTTCAGGAACGTTGTGGTTCATCTCCGTCCCCCGTTCATGGAAGTTTATTTACCTGTACTTGGGAGTTTTCCTAAATTTTAATTTGGCTTGTTTGAGGTGGTGAAGTGAGGTCGGGCAGTATGAAAATGTCGGGTGAGAATTCTGAGTGAGACCAAGGCGGCACAAGAGAAGTAGGCCAGGCCGAAGCCTGTACTCTTTGTTTGTTTGTTTGTTTTGGAATTTCGCACAAAGCTACTCGAGGGCTATCTGTGCTAGCCGTCCCTAATTTTGCAGTGTAAGACTAGAGGGAAGGCAGCTAGTCATCACCACCCACCGCCAACTCTTGGGCTACTCTTTTACCAACGAATAGTGGGATTGACCGTCACATTATACGCCCCCACGGCTGGGAGGGCGAGCATGTTTAGCGCGACGCGGGCGCGAACCCGCGACCCTCGGATTACGAGTCGCACACCTTACGCGCTTGGCCATGCCAGGCCAGCCTGTACTCAAAAAAGCCGAACGGCAGACGAGACGAAACATCAAGTCAAACGGCACATTTCTGGGCCGGGCAAGGATGTTGCCTTGGCTGGAATCTAAAGAACCAGTGCCTGAGAATTAGTTGTGAGGAGGAAACGGGACTACCCCGAGTAAACCCACTTTCATGGCGCCGAATAATCTACCCTGATCGTGCCCGGAAGTAGCTGGAAAAGGAAAACATGGTTATAAATTCAAATTGTAATAGAACACGTGTGGCTTATGGTAAGAATGTGAAGGTAGCTGTTCAAATGGTGACTTGGAGAACTATGATCTTGTAATGCGAACTGACATATCCCAGTAGGTCTGGTAAATCCTGTTATTGAAGCGAAAAGGCTTAATCGGCAGATCTAGGGTGGTTGGTTTTCATGACATAATATTCTTCAATTTCGTTCTTGAGTGTATCATGTTCATCAGTGTCGTTATGGGGGGGATCCCCACAACGTGCTTAAATGGCGCTACGCCCTTGCTAATGAATAATAAATCCGATAAACTTATTGTTTTTAGTTAACATGTTAACATGACGATAAACTTATTATTTTTAGTTAACATAACGGTAAACTTATTGTTTCATGTTAACATAACGGTAAACTTATTGTTTTTAGTTAACATGTTAACATGACGATAAACTTATTATTTTTAGTTAACATAACAGTAAACTTATTGTTTCATGTTAACATAACGGTAAACTTATTGTTTTTAGTTAACATGACGATAAACTTATTATTTTTAGTTAACATAACGGTAAACTTATTGTTTCATGTTAACATAACGGTAAACTTATTGTTTTTAGTTAACATGACGATAAACTTATTATTTTTAGTTAACATAACGGTAAACTTATTGTTTCATGTTAACATAACGGTAAACTTATTGTTTTTAGTTAACATGTTAACATGACGATAAACTTATTATTTTTAGTTAACATAACGGTAAACTTATTGTTTCATGTTAACATAACGGTAAACTTATTGTTTCATGTTAACATAACGGTAAACTTATTGTTTCATGTTAACATAACTGTTAGTAGCATGTTAACATAACTGTTAGTAGCATGTTAACATAACTGTTAGTTAACATGTTAACATTACGGAAAATTAGTTGCTTACACATTTGCTTGAATTGGTCTCTGTATTTGTTTTATTGGTCAGTTATGTGTGTGTGATCTAATCATTAATGTGGTTTTATATTTGTGATCTAATCATTCATGTGGTTTTATATTTGTGATCTAATCATTCATGTGGTTTTATATTTGTAATCTAATCATTAATGTGGTTTTATATTAGTGATCTAATCATTAATGTGGTTTTATATTGGTGATCTAATCATGAATGTGGTTTTATATTTGTGATCTAATCATGAATGTGGTTTTATATTTGTGATCTAATCATGAATGTGGTTTTATATTTGTGATCTAATCATTAATGTGGTTTTATATTTGCGATCTAATCATTAATGTGGTTTTATATTTGCGAACTAATCATTAATGTGGTTTTATATTTGTGATCTAATCATTAATGTGATTTTATATTTGCGATCTAATCATTAATGTGATTTTATATTTGCGATCTAATCATTAATTTGGTTTTATATTTGCGATCTAATCATTAATGTGGTTTTATATTTGCGATCTAATCATTAATGTGGTTTTATATTTGTGATCTAATCATTAATTTGGTTTTATATTTGCGATCTAATCATTAATGTGGTTTTATATTTGTGATCTAATCATTAATTTGGTTTTATATTTGCGATCTAATCATTAATGTGGTTTTATATTTGTGATTTAATCATTAATTTGGTTTTATATTTGTTCTCAGCCCATTATTTTAAATGTTCATTGTACTTGAGGTATTTTCCAATTTTTTTCTATTCGCTTACATTTTCTTGCATTTTTCAAATATTTTCCAATACGTTCTCTTGTCCACCATTATTGTTATTTGCTTACAATTATTCCACAACACATTTCTTTACGTAAGTTATCCGTCACTCCTAATTCACTTCTTATTTTCAAGTATAATTATTTGTTTCAGTTATCATTATGTTTTTGTTATGTAACAATTTCCCAACAGGTTTCTTTGCGTGAATTATCCGTCATTTTGGTTACATTTTTACTCTGTTCTTCAGCGGTTTTGTTCGTATCTAATAATATCTCATCACTCCACTGTTTAAGTCTTCTCGGTATGCTGATTTTGTCAATACATCCCACTGATAATTGGTGTTACCAGTTCTTTCTTCAGTCTGCTAGTGATACTGGTTATTTTCCAACTTTTACTGTCTTTAGATTTATGGATACTGCTATTCTTTAGGTCAATTTGCTTGTGTAATTAATAGAATTTTCAGTTAGACATTCCCAATTTGTCTGTTTGTTTTGGAATTTCGCACAAAGCTACTCGAGGGCTATCTGTGCTAGCCGTCCCCAATTTAGCAGTGTAAGACTAGAGGGAAGGCAGCTAGTCATCACCACCCACCGCCAACTCTTGGGCTACTCCTTCACCAACGAATAGTGGGATTGACCGTCACATTATACGCCCTCACGGCTGGGAGGGCGAGCATGTTTAGCGCGACGCGGGCGCGAACCCGCGACCCTCGGATTACGAGTCGCACGCCTTACGCGCTTGGCCATGCCAGGCCAGACCTTCCCAAACAATTCGTGATTGTACAGTTTTAAAAACATACTTTAAATTTAGCCAGCCGGATTAGAATTGAGGTGGATAGTAAATGTGTACGAGGCTTGTGATTAGGAAACAGCGTTGATTATTATTAAATCATCTTATCCATTCTTTTATTATTGTATTTTTATGAGGGATTTATTTTAATAAGTGTGTTATTGATTAATGTTTTCTTATATCAAAGTCGATGAAGCGTCGCTGTCGATGTTACTAACCTATATGATTTTTTTAACCTAATTATTAATTAATTTTTACTGTTTCGTTTATTATTATTTTATAGCCACTATCTGCCCATTTGTTTTACTCTATTCGTTCTTATAACGTTAAAAATTGTGTTTCGATACCTGCTAATAGCATACATAGCCTTTTGTGTGGCTTTATGTTTAAGAGAAAAAAAAACCCAAACAATGTTATTCTGTTTCCAAAGTGCTGCCATCTTCAGGGAAGTCTTAAAAAAGGGATTGTATTTGATTACTGTAGCTTTCTGAACAAAAAAAAATCTCGAGTTCAAACTCTTAGTACCCTAACAATCTGTCCCGAAAGAATTATAAAAGTATTTTCTGTGTTCGTATCATGAGTTTACTAATCATTTTTTCTGTATTATCTTCAAACAAATTTGTAATTTTTCCCAGTTAAATATTTTCGAAAACATGACAGAAGAAAGACGAGAAGACGAGTTCTCACAAAACCGTGAATTGATCGAGATAAAAGAACCTAAGAATGTCGAACATACAGTGGAGAAGAAGTGTCGTAAGTTATTTGAAATTTCCAATCAAACCGACCAAGAAAAAAGCTTTTCAAAGATAAAAACATCTTCGCTGAACCACGTAGAGAAACAACTAGCGACACCTTTAGACGAACTTACAGGCTCGGCAAAGAATGTTGGTCAATCCATCAACGACTGAAGGCAGAAGAACTATACATACCATTGACTGTATTACAGAGGTAAGCAAAATATTCTGATGGACATTGATTTATGACTGACTGGAACAAGTAAACATATGTGCAGCTAATACTTCGTTTAAGATATGTTATCAGTTTTTGCCGGATTGATTTTAAAATGCAAACCTGCCTAATGGAAACAGTGTGTAGATTTTAAGCATTAAATTACTGCAGCGTTATCTGACAGAAATACATCAAAGATTTGATAAATGAAGACGTGATCGTATTACACAAACCTTGATATCTATAATTACTTTAAAATCCATCGACTATTTCAACTGTTCCAGCTTCAATTTAAACCCACTCCGTTTTCTTTTCTCAAAGAGGGAAAATATTATAAGGAATGTTTTTTTCTCATAAGTTTTGTAAAATTATTTTACAGAAATAAGTACGTTATATTAAAACGATTATGAATAATTGCCGATTATCTGTGGCGCCACATCTACATCCTGAGAATGGAGAAAATAAAGTTTTCCTAAACGAGAAACTGACGCGATACGGGAAAATCGTGATCCCTATTGCAAATCTACATGTAAACAGGATAAAAATTTCGCGAAGTTGAGGGTTGCACATCGCGTAATAAAAAGTTTTCTCAGTATCATATAAGCAATAGTTTCATTATAGTATGATGATGATGAAGGGTATGTAACAGCCCTTTTTGACGCAAAATCGTCATTCACTAAAATCATAGCAGGTGAAGAAGAAGGTATTCCTTGTACTTAAAGGCACTAGAAAACAAAGGAATATGGATCAACTCGGGTACTAGGACCATTCAGAAAGAGACCTGCAACAAGTGTATCCAAGGCAAGGCAAGTAAAATGCGATATACTGTAATAGGGAAAAGCCATTCGAGTTCCCCGGGCAACTGTATGCAACGTAATCAAGAAGGGTTTTGGTCTGGAAACGAGGTCGACAGGGTATTGGTTCACCAATGAAAGACTTCCATTTATACTTTTCATTCGACCTTCTCATACCTTAAGCAGCTGGAGAATGAACTTGGTATTTATCCTATTACAATCGAAGATTATGCACTCGAAATGTTGAAACGGACCCTGGGAAACAGTGGTTCTTGTACACTAGGAATCATTACCGGAGGAGTGGTGTGCTTTGAACTGAACATCCTTATGACAGAGCTTATATTGAAAATAGAAACCACTCTAAAGGATTACCGTAAAATTACAGTTGTCAGATAGAATACGACTGAACTTAGCGACACGAACTGTAACGAAGAGACGAGGTTCCGAAATGTTTTAACATAACGTACCCAACCCTGTGAAAACTTCTGTTGTCACTATCCGCACGAGATGTCTACCGATTTTTGTCACTAGTTCCATCATCTTGAAACGACAATAGCGGATATCAGGTAGTACAGACATACGAGTACGTGCTTTGTATTTACGTTGGGAAAAACCTTTACGCTAGATAAGTGAAGTGAACAAAACAGTCATTGGCCACAATTTAATTTTTCAAGTTATACAGCCACACAAAAGTGGTTGTAATAAATAAACCTTGTATTCTGAAAATTGTGTGATATCGAAGCTAAAGTTCACTGTCATATAAGCCCAGTTTATCCCTCGTTGGTTAACCCGTGTTCAGGGTTACCAGTGAGAAATAGAATTCTCCTAAACCAGTATAACATAATGACACACGTTGATCAAAACGAAGATAGAAGTGGACCTACCTCGAACTTAGATTTCGAGATTCAACAATTTTCGGAATACTATGTTTATTAGTAATATAGTATAAATAATATAAAACACAGAAGAAATATGTTTCTCGGGCAACGAGAAACAAACAAAACTCGTAGCACGTGCATGAAATAGTGTTCACACTAACAACTATTTATAGGGACACGTAAATACAGCCGAATTCTTTTCCTTTAAAGAAGTTACTAGACGTTATAGTTGGCTGTCAAAATGATGTAAGTTATTGTATCATAAACAGTGCGTAACGGTAAGAAGTGGTCATACAGGCAACTGTTTAAGTGACAATTGTAAAGCCGTAAAGCATGATGGGAATAAAAAAATTTGTTTTACCTTATTGTTTATTGTAACTTGATTAATGAATATGCTTACTTATTTGAAAATAATTTAATACATTACACTGTAAACCGATATATATGTGTATACAGGAGAGATGCCTGTCAATGTTTGATTGTATATATATGTGTATACAGGAGAGATGCCTGTCAATGTTTGATTGTATATATATGTGTATACAGGAGAGATGTCTGTCAATGTTTGATTGTATAAATGTATGTATACAGGAGAGATGTCTGCTAATGTTTGATTGTATAAATGTGTGTATACAGGAGAGATGTCTGCTAATGTTTGATTGTATATATATATATATGTGTATACAGGAGAGATGTCTGCTAATGTTTGATTGTATATATATATATATATGTGTGTATACAGGAGAGATGTCTGCTAATGATTGATTGTATATATATATATATATATGTGTGTATACAGGAGAGATGTCTGCTAATGTTTGATTGTATATATATATATATGTGTATACAGGAGAGATGTCTGCTAATGTTTGATTGTATATACATATATGTGTATACAGGAGATATGTCTGCTAATGTTTGATTGTATATATATATATGTGTATACAGGAGAGATGTCTGCTAATGTTTGATTGTATATATATATATATGTGTGTGTGTGTGTGTGTATACAGGAGAGATGTCTGCTAATGTTTGATTGTATATATATATATATATGTGTATACAGGAGAGATGTCTGCTAATGTTTGATTGTATATATATATATATGTGTGCGTGTATACAGGAGAGATGTCTGCTAATGTTTGATTGTATATATATATGTGTATGTGTATATACAGGAGAGATGTCCGCTAATGTTTGATTGTATATATATATATATGTGTGTGTGTGTGTGTATACAGGAGAGATGTCTGCTAATGTTTGATTGTATATATATATATGTGTATACAGGAGAGATGTCTGCTAATGTTTGATTGTATATATATATGTGTGTATACAGGAGAGATGTCTGCTAATGTTTGATTGTATATATATATATATGTGTATACAGGAGAGATGTCTGCTAATGTTTGATTGTATATATATATATGTGTATACAGGAGAGATGTCTGCTAATGTTTGATTGTATATATATATATGTGTATACAGGAGAGATGTCTGCTAATGTTTGATTGTATATATATATATGTGTATACAGGAGAGATGTCTGCTAATGTTTGATTGTATATATATATATATATATATATATGTGTATACAGGAGAGATGTCTGCTAATGTTTGATTGTATATATATATATATATGTGTATACAGGAGAGATGTCTGCTAATGTTTGATTGTATATATATATATATATGTGTATACAGGAGAGATGTCTGCTAATGTTTGATTGTATATATATATATGTATATACAGGAGAGATGTCTGCTAATGTTTGATTGTATATATATATGTGTATACAGGAGAGATGTCTGCTAATGTTTGATTGTATATATATATGTGTATACAGGAGAGATGTCTGCTAATGTTTGATTGTATACATATATATGTGTATACAGGAGAGATGTCTGCTAATGCCTGATTGTATACATATATGCGTATACAGGAGAGATGTCTGCTAATGTTTGATTGTATATATATATGTGTATACAGGAGAGATGTCTGCTAATGTTTGATTGTATATATATATGTGTATACAGGAGAGATGTCTGCTAATGTTTGATTGTATATATATATGCATACAGGAGAGATGTCTGCTAATGTTTGATTGTATATATATATGTGTATACAGGAGAGATGTCTGCTAATGTTTGATTGTATATATATATATATATATATATGTGTGTGTGTGTATACAGGAGAGATGTCTGCTAATGTTTGATTGTATATATGTGTATACAGGAGAGATGTCTGCTAATGCCTTGATTGTATATATATATGTGTATACAGGAGAGATGTCTGCTAATGTTTGATTGCATATATATATATATGTGTATACAGGAGAGATGTCTGCTAATGTTTGATTGTATATATATATATATGTGTATACAGGAGAGATGTCCGCCAATGTTTGATTGTATATATATATATATGTGTATACAGGAGAGATGTCTGCTAATGCCTGATTGTATATATATATATATGTGTGTGTGTGTATACAGGAGAGATGTCCGCTAATGTTTGATTGTATATATATATATATGTGCGTATACAGGAGAGATGTCTGCTAATGTTTGATTGTATATATATATATATGTGTATACAGGAGAGATGTCTGCTAATGCCTGATTGTATATATATATATGTGCGTATACAGGAGAGATGTCCGCTAATGTTTGATTGTATATATATATATATGCGTATACAGGAGAGATGTCTGCCAATGCCTGATTGTATATATATATACGTGTATACAGGAGAGATGTCCGCTAATGCCTGATTGTATATATAGATATGTGTGTATACAGGAGAGATGTCTGCTAATGTTTGATTGTATATATATATATATATATGTGTATACAGGAGAGATGTCTGCTAATGTTTGATTGTATATATATATATATATGTGCGTGCATACAGGAGAGATGTCTGCCAATGTTTGATTGTATAAACGTGCGTATACAGGAGAGATGTCTGCTAATGCCTGATTGTATATATATATATGTGTGTATACAGGAGAGATGTCTGCTAATGTTTGATTGTATATATATATATATGTGTATACAGGAGAGATGTCTGCTAATGTTTGATTGTATATATATATATATATGTGTGTGCATACAGGAGAGATGTCCGCTAATGTTTGATTGTATATATATATATATATGTGCGTGTGTATACAGGAGAGATGTCCGCTAATGTTTGATTGTATATATATATATATACGTGTGTGTGTATACAGGAGAGATGTCCGCTAACGTTTGATTGTATATATATATATGTGTGCATACAGGAGAGATGTCTGCTAATGTTTGATTGTATATACATATATATATGTGTGTATACAGGAGAGATGTCCGCTAATGTTTGATTGTATATATATATATATGTGTGTGTACACAGGAGAGATGTCTGCTAATGTTTGATTGTATATATATATATATATGTGTATACAGGAGAGATGTCCGCTAATGCCTGATTGTATATATATATATATGTGCATACAGGAGAGATGTCTGCTAATGTTTGATTGTATATATATATATATATATGCGTGTATACAGGAGAGATGTCTGCTAATGTTTGATTGTATATATATATATATGTGCGTATACAGGAGAGATGTCTGCTAATGTTTGATTGTATATATATATATATGTGTGTGTATACAGGAGAGATGTCTGCTAATGTTTGATTGTATATATATATATATATGTGTATACAGGAGAGATGTCCTGCTAATGTTTGATTGTATATATATATATATACGTGCATACAGGAGAGATGTCTGCTAATGTTTGATTGTATATATATATATGTGTATACAGGAGAGATGTCTGCTAATGTTTGATTGTATATATATATATATATGTGTATACAGGAGAGATGTCTGCTAATGTTTGATTGTATATATATATATATGTGTGTGTGTACAGGAGAGATGTCTGCTAATGTTTGATTGTATATATATATATATGTGTGTGTGTATACAGGAGAGATGTCTGCTAATGTTTGATTGTATATATATATATATATATATATATGTGTGTGTGTATACAGGAGAGATGTCTGCTAATGTTTGATTGTATATATGTGTATACAGGAGAGATGTCTGCTAATGTTTGATTGTATATATATATGTGTATACAGGAGAGATGTCTGCTAATGTTTGATTGTATATATATATATATGTGTATACAGGAGAGATGTCTGCTAATGTTTGATTGTATATATATATATATGTGTATACAGGAGAGATGTCTGCTAATGTTTGATTGTATATATATATATATGTGTATACAGGAGAGATGTCTGCTAATGTTTGATTGTATATATATATATATGTGTGTATACAGGAGAGATGTCTGCTAATGTTTGATTGTATATATATATATATGTGTATACAGGAGAGATGTCTGCTAATGTTTGATTGTATATATATATATATGTGTGTATACAGGAGAGATGTCTGCTAATGTTTGATTGTATATATATATATGTGTGTATACAGGAGAGATGTCTGCTAATGTTTGATTGTATATATATATATGTGTGTATACAGGAGAGATGTCTGCTAATGTTTGATTGTATATATATATATGTGTGTATACAGGAGAGATGTCTGCTAATGTTTGATTGTATATATAGATATGTGTGTATACAGGAGAGATGTCTGCTAATGTTTGATTGTATATATATATATATATATGTGTATACAGGAGAGATGTCTGCTAATGTTTGATTGTATATATATATATATATGTGTGTGTATACAGGAGAGATGTCTGCTAATGTTTGATTGTATAAATGTGTGTATACAGGAGAGATGTCTGCTAATGTTTGATTGTATATATATATATGTGTATACAGGAGAGATGTCTGCTAATGATTGATTGTATATATATATATATATATGTGTGTATACAGGAGAGATGTCTGCTAATGTTTGATTGTATATATATATATGTGTATACAGGAGAGATGTCTGCTAATGTTTGATTGTATATATATATATATATGTGTGTGTGTATACAGGAGAGATGTCTGCTAATGTTTGATTGTATATATATATATATATGTGTGTGTGTGTATACAGGAGAGATGTCTGCTAATGTTTGATTGTATATATATATATATGTGTGTGTATACAGGAGAGATGTCTGCTAATGTTTGATTGTATATATATATATGTGTGTGTATACAGGAGAGATGTCTGCTAATGTTTGATTGTATATATATATATATATGTGTATACAGGAGAGATGTCTGCTAATGTTTGATTGTATATATATATATATGTGTGTGTGTATACAGGAAAGATGTCTGCTAATGTTTGATTGTATATATATATATATGTGTGTGTGTATACAGGAGAGATGTCTGCTAATGTTTGATTGTATATATATATATATATATGTGTATACAGGAGAGATGTCTGCTAATGTTTGATTGTATATATATATATATATATGTGCATACAGGAGAGATGTCCGCTAATGCCTGATCTGTATATATATATATGCGTGCGTATACAGGAGAGATGTCCGCTAATGTTTGATTGTATATATATATATATGTGTGTGTGTATACAGGAGAGATGTCCGCTAACGTTTGATTGTATATATATATATACATATGCATACAGGAGAGATGTCCGCTAATGTTTGATTGTATATATATATATATATGTGTGTATACAGGAGAGATGTCCGCTAATGTTTGATTGTATATATATATATGCTGTGCATACAGGAGAGATGTCTGCTAATGTTTGATTGTATATATATATATATATGTGTATACAGGAGAGATGTCTGCTAATGTTTGATTGTATATATATATATATGTGTGTGTGTATACAGGAGAGATGTCTGCTAATGCCTGATTGTATATATATATATATGTGTGTGCATACAGGAGAGATGTCTGCTAATGTTTGATTGTATATATACATATATGTGCGTGTATACAGGAGAGATGTCTGCTAATGTTTGATTGTATATATATATATATGTGTGTGTGTATACAGGAGAGATGTCTGCTAATGTTTGATTGTATATATATATATATATGTGTGTGTATACAGGAGAGATGTCTGCTAATGTTTGATTGTATATATATATATATATGTGTATACAGGAGAGATGTCTGCTAATGTTTGATTGTATATATATATATGTGTATACAGGAGAGATGTCCCCAATGTTTGATTGTATATATATATATGTGTATACAGGAGAGATGTCTCCTAATGTTTGATTGTATATATATATATATATGTGTATACAGGAGAGATGTCTGCCAAAGTTTGATTATATATATATATATGTGTGTGTGTGTGTGTATACAGGAGAGATGTCTGTCAATGTTTGATTGTATATGTGTATACAGGAGAGATGTCTGTCAATGTTTGATTGTATATATATGTGTATACAGGAGAGATGTCTGTCAATGTTTGATTGTATATGAATATCAGCAGTGTTTGGGTAACACAATATTTTAATGGCACAGATTCATATATTGATCATATTTCATAATAAACTATACAAATAAACACTTGTTAATGGATTTAAGAAGATAACGTTTGTTATTTAGTTTCGAGATCTAATCTCAACATTTTCCAGCCATTTAGAATATATACAGTTTCTAGCTGTTCAAGTTCACAAGTTCCGGTACCAAGAAAAATAACCAATGACTACAGAAGATTACTTTATGCCAAAATGTATCGTATTATATTATAAGAAAGTCTTAGAAGGTATTACTTACAAGTTAGAATGTACTATATTATAAGAAAGTCTTAGAAGATATTACTTACAAGTTAGAATGTACGATACTATAAGAAAGTCTTAGAAAATATTAATTACATGTTAGAATGTACTATATTGTAAGAAAGTCTCAAAAGATATTAATTACAAGTCAGAATGTATTCTATTATAAGAAAATCTCAGAAGATATTAATTACAAGTCAGAATGTATTATATTATAAGAAAGTCTTAGAAGATATTAATTACAAGTTATAATGTATTATATTATAATAAAGTCTTAGAAAATATTAATTACAAGTTATAATGTATTATATTATAATAAAGTCTTAGAAAATATTAATTACAAGTTATAATGTATTATATTATAAGAAAGTCTTAGAAGATATTAATTACAAGTTATAATATATTATATTATAAGAAAGTCTTAGAAGATATTAATTACAAGTCAGAATGTATTGCAAATTAATTTTTGTCAATAATAACACTAAAAGTTTTCTTTATTTAATATCGGTAAATTTATTTAACAGTTAATGAACAACGTGCATTTCTTATAATGTCAACATAGATGTGTCCCCCTCTTTTATAAGTACAAAGATTATGTCGTATCTTGACACATTTTTGTCAGGTTTGTTTTAATTATAGTTCACGTTATTAAACCTTAGTTATTTCTAAGGTTCCGGCCGGCCAGTTCACCGTCTTTTAGTGGCGATGTACAATTATGTTTCAGTTTCTAGTACATCTTCACATAAAGTGACTTCTTACTGCAGTTTCCGCTTGTCATCTTCATTTAAGACTCTGCATAGTGTGTAGGATATACGCAAACGTTATGGTCATGGGTAAATACAATTTATGTACTTTTGGTTTCTCTTTAGAGCGTTAATGACACCGACAGAGATAAGAGAAGTGACAAAACCTAATTCACACATCCATCATAGCATCTGAAGATAGAGATGTCTTTCGACCAACTGGATGATGCCTAAGTCTGCAATCTCTTTTTCTAAACAGACAGAACATCCTCTGTAACCTGGATTTACCTACACATTGCTGGAACCTCAGCGTACAAAAATTCTATGGATCCATCTCATGTATTTGCTTTCCAGTGTACAATATTCTGCTATCATGTGAGATACATTCCTTTAAATACTTTATAAATATTTTTTGTTTCTAAAATCCGTGCAAAGCTGCTCGAGGAGTACTTGTGCTAACCATCCCAATTTTCAAGTGATAAGCTAGAAGAAAGGAAGATAGTCAATAACACTCACTGCCAACTCTTAGGTAACATTTTACAAACAACTGAAATTAATCATTACATTATAATGCTCCCATGTCTGAAAATTCGACCATGTTCAATAACTGTATTCGAGCCCTTGACCCCAGATCGCCCTAACTACCAAGTTATGATAGGGCTCGTCTCTTTCTTGAGGGACCTATTGGCTGTGAGTTTTAATAAACAAACAGGAGAATATACATTTATCTGATAAAGCATGTCATGTAAGAATAGAAACTATTTTATTAACTCGTTCAATCGGTTTGTCTTAGAAAGAAATGCCTTTAACACTGAAGTAAATCATATGAGAACAAAATATTACATTCATCTCCGAGTTTGTTGGTAACGTCAAAGATAGCTACCCTATTATATGAGATGACACCATTATTAAATGTAGTTACTATTTTGGTTTTTACAAAAAATAACAACTTGAAATCCATTCTTTTTCGCAGGACATTCAGACAACTAGTTATCGATAATTATAATATTTCTTTTTGCCAGACTGCTTTTCCAACTTATCAAATTACACAGCGCCATCTAGTCCCGAAACATAATATTACGTTAAAGTTAACGTTAATAATCTGCACGTTCTCTTCTCATTTTATGAATACAAAATTTTTATTTAGATATTCCAGGATCTAGACATTTATTATCTAACTGTACCATGTAATGACAGAATCTTATGACAACACGTTGAGATAATTATAGTTTAAAAAGAACATGACACCAGTTATTTGAAATAATTATAGGTGAGCTACCCATGAATCAACAATATCTAATTATAGTACAACAGGAATTTCCATCTTCCATTGATCTTAGGTTCACAATTGGCCCAAAAGATAACGTAATGTCCAAAGAGCTTGTCGGTACAGCTGGATCAAGACTTCTGTCTGAAATGTACACAACATTGATCTGGGTTATAGTACAGTAAGACGGAAAATCCTGTTGTATTATAGTACAATAAGACGGAAAATCCTGTTGTATTATAGTACAGTAAGACGGAAAATCCTGTTGTATTATAGTACAGTAAGACGGAAAATCCTGTTGTATTATAGTACAATAAGACGGAAAATCCTGTTGTATTATAGTACAGTAAGACGGAAAATCCTGTTGTATTATAGTACAGTAAGACGGAAAATCCTGTTGTATTATAGTACAGTAAGACGGAAAATCCTGTTGTATTATAGTACAGTAAGACGAAAAATCCTGTTGTATTATAGTACAGTAAGACGGAAAATCCTGTTGTATTATAGTACAGTAAGACGGAAAATCCTGTTGTATTATAGTACAGTAAGACAGAAAATCCTGTTGTATTATAGTACAGTAAGACGGAAAATCCTGTTGTATTATAGTACAGTAAGACGGAAAATCCTGTTGTATTATAGTGCAGTAAGACGGAAAATCCTGTTGTATTATAGTGCAGTAAGACGGAAAATCCTGTTGTATTATAGTGCAGTAAGACGGAAAATCCTGTTGTATTATAGTGCAGTAAGACGGAAAATCCTCTTGTATTATAGTGCAGTAAGACGGAAAATCCTGTTGTAACATTTATCCTACTCTGATGAATGGATCTGGCATGGCCAGAAACTGTAAGTCTCAAGTTTGAATCTCTGTCACACCAAACATACTTGTTCTGTCAGTCGTGGAGGCATTGTAAGAGAATACCAAGGGTTAGAGATGATGGTGATAAATTGGTGATGACTAGTTGTCTGTCCTTTAGTTTTTCTCTGCTAAGTCAGAAATGGATGGTGCAACTAGACTTCGTGTAGGTTTGTAGGCAATAAAAACTAAACCCTACTTCAAAATACATTGTACAGTTTGGTTCTATAGCGAATTTCAACAGTTGTATACAAACTGAACATAAATTATTTTTAACATCCGAGGGTTTACCTGAAATTGTTTGGGATTATTTATCACAACATAAAAAGATAAATGTTTTATTAATAATTATCTGATGAGTAAAAGTTACGAAAATAAGCGAATATCTCAGCTTTTGAGATGTAGGAGTCAGTATTTGAATTTATACATATTTTGTATTGTACGGAAACTATTCCATCAGGATATAGAAACGTATAACTTTAAATTTAAACTCTCAGTACGTCATTTTGTTTCAGATGAATTTTTTTTAGACAAATGTTTGATGAAGCGTATCAAAATGAACTCAGCAACCATTTGAACATCTAATCGTTTACTTCAAACTTCGGACCAATTACGATAAAGAACTGGTTTATTTCTAGAAGATTGGATTGTAGTGTACGTGCCCAAGTGATACATGTCCATATATTGTTATTACTTCGGCTATAATATATATTGAATAATTTTATCCGAAGGATGGACCACATGTTATTAAAGAAGCAGCTTTCAGATGTTTAGTTATGTTTTCTTTAAACAACCGTTATCGAGGCTATTTCCTTCACATACAGACCACCACTAGTATGAATGGGTAACTCGATACCATAAAACTTTACCTTATTTTTACTAAAGGGAGTGAGAAAACTAAATTGTGGGAAAGTATGCTCCAAATTTTTGTTAAATCTGAGTCAACTCATTACCTCAAATGTAATTAACTTCACAAATAAACACATCTCTGTTCAGTTCAGTATCATTAAACAATTTGTAAATGGAGCGTGTGAAAGAAGTCGAATGTTATATCCAAATACAGTGTAAATGATTTTATGGATATATGTCTAAATAAATCGATTTATACATTGTTCAACAACTTTCTTTTTGTCATTTATTCATCATTACTTCTAGAGTTAACCAACACCAGGATTTGCTCTAAGCGTAAACTAAAGCTGCACGTAAACAAGTTAAAGGTGTGATTACCAAAGCTAAGAATGATTTAATAACTTGTATTTGTCAACATACTTTATATTTCAATTCTAATGTTCCCATGATTAATATAGAACATACAAAAAACACAAACTTAGACGATACAAGTTATTACTGAGAGAGTTTTCACCATGACTCATAGTACCAATACTTTCATTATTTGGTAGTGTGTTTGGTGGTAATATAGAGTGCAAATCATTTTCAATTCCAGTTCACAAGAAATTGAAGAAAAATTACCCACTATCTAAATTACAAGGCAACCTCATTAAAAAATTAAATGGAACATTTATGAATCTGAATAACAATATGTTGTCAAGTCTCACAACAATGTTTATGTTGTAAAAGAAATATTACATGAACGAGGAAAAAAGCAAAAATAAATCGCATTTCCTTAAATAGATATTACATACATTACAATTTGTTTTATATAAATAGTTTGGTTTGAATTTCGCGCAAAGCTACACGAGGGTTATCTGCGTTAGCCTTCCTTAATTTAGCAGTGTAAGACTAGAGGGAAGACCATTCACCATTCACCGCCAATTCTTGGGCTCCTCTTTTACCAACAAATAGTGGGATTGACCGTAACATTATAACGACTCCATGGCTAAAAGGGCAAGCATGTTTAGTGTGACAGGGATTCAAACCTGCTACCCTCAGATTACGAGTCGAATGCCTTAACTACCCGGCCATGCTGGGCCCATATAAATAATTCTACCTCCTCATGGAGTAAAATAATTAATTTTAACCATATGTTAAAAATGAATAAAATTTGTTTTTTTGTTTTTTTTTTGTTTAAACAAGGCAGTGTTTTTACTGTTTGATTTGTTATTGATAGACAGTATTTTCATATCCTGGGATATTTTCCTATCATCATTTATCATAATGAAAAGGAATAAAAATATTTAAGATTTTGCTCTTCACTGATGAGAAGCTAATGGTTAAGATGGCACTACCTCTGTAACAATGGTTACATGCAAATATTATTATTACAGTTATACACATGCATCCATTCAAAACTATTGTTACAGATATTAATGTTATATCGTTCATATTCTATTACAGAACAATTGAATGTGAAACGCTTTTTGCATAATTTGTGTAAAATCTAATTGTATTCCATTGAATAAAGGTTTTTGAAAGGTTTATCAGATTGATGTATATTAATCTCTCTACATATAATAACCTCACTTGTAGATGAAACAAGACAGATCTCGTAAGCGAAAGCTATGATTATTTTAGGTATACAAATACTGAAATCTTTAATGGACAAGAATAATTAATGCTTTAAATTGAAGATATTGTTAAGTAATTTCTGGTAAGTAAAAGGCAGTGGTCTTCTATCATAATAACCTTGTTTATACGTGAAACAGCGCCACTCCAAAACGTACGAAACTAAACGTAATTACTAACTTTAAACATATCATTACTCAAACAAACGATCCTTTTTTAAAGCCTTCAAATAGAGAATCATACCTCTGTTGCTACACCTGTAACATCTTCTCTTAATAGTTATTTCGTACATTTAATTATATATTACCTATAACCAATAGAAAGCGAAGGTTTTCGTCTATCAAATGACGTATTACATAATTCTGCATTTTCAACAGATAATAATCAATTTCACTCAGAGTACAAGTAAGATACTTAATAACTATCTTAAATGTATTTGTACGGCCCATGTTACCTAGTTAGAAAGTCAAACTGTTAAAAATAGAGGACGTTGTCTGTTTTTCTGCATGTTATTGGTCTATGTTGTTTGGTTCAATATTTAATTAAATAATGTACTTTGACAGTGTAACGTGATCTGCACGTTTCCTGAGTTTTATAACTTATAATGGCGCGGATAATAGTTAGTCACGGTTCACAAAGTAGTAAAATAATACAATTTAATAATATTTAGATTTATACTGTTACGATCTTAAAACTACGAGTAGAATTATGTTTTATTTATTTTTATTTTGGTTCTTTTTTCTGTTTTTTTTATTTATTAAAATAATTATAAACCTTGATATTTATGTTGAAGCCTTACATTATAACTATTTCAATGCTTCGGTTTTCGATTTCTGTATTATCACAGTTTTTTTGTTTTTTTTTCGGTTCTGGTTGTGGTGGTTGTTTTGTTATTTTTTTCAGACTATCAAACGTTTTTCTGCTATTGTTAAACAAAATATAAAGGTAGAACCAGCTTCGTTCAGTTTCGTTACATAAAAGTCTTCGCTTATCACTTGTTTTTTTATTGCTTGTTTGTCTCTTGTTTTATTTCATAGAATATCAATTCCCATACGAATACCATCCTATTATACCTTTCAATAATGAAGTTTTAGGACTACTACTAGTAGTCTATAGTAGGACTTTGTAATATCTGTGGCTGCTAATAGAGAGTTCTGTCCTGTCAATTTGTTATTGCTAATACACGCATGTCAAAGAGGTAAAATTTGTTAGCATATTGGACAACACATATTTTGCTATTATTGTTAGCGGGATTTATTTTATCTGATAAAAATGAGGCTGCTGGAGTTGAAAAGGGCAACTTTGAGTGGTGTAAACTAGTGTAACACGTAAAAACTTACATCTGTTTACGATAAGTACACAATACCTACGCGTTACTTTGTTTTCAAGGCATGTAATCTCACTCACGCACCGTGATGTCTAATTTTGATTCAAGAGGTGCATTTTTCCAAACCTTCACACTTTAAATATTTTGTACACACACATCTGTAAGATGTGTCAGATGCAATTACATGCGTTAGAAGTTATATACATAGTTTGTTTATAAAATCAAACACTTGTATTCTTATGCCCTTTGAAGATATATTGCACTAAATTTTGAAGCATTACATATTACAAGGTATCTTATTTTAATGCTTTTTAAACTCATTAATAGGTGTCATATGGGGAACAAAGAGTTAATCATGATAAGAAAATCGTGCGTCAATTTTAACCCCTGCATTCTAAATTTACCAGTGGTCCCACGCCTGCTGAGACAACTGTTGATCATTAGACAGTATAAATGTAGTACTAGAAATGACAGATGTGAAGTGGTCCACTTCAGTATATGATTGAGGGCAGTCTGTAGTTGCTGCTCAATAACCCTCATGTTTGACGACTGACAGGAGATGTGGAAGTCATTGACAAAGAGTCCATTTACAATAGCAAGAAGAAGATATGCCATTATATTTGGCAGTTTAAGTCTTTCACTTGTGAGATAATACTTGAAAATATGGCTAATAGATGTGGGTTTAAAACACAAGAAAAACAACCATTATGTTAGTCAGTGTTATTTCGTATTATATTTGTATATAATTATAACCCATTATTTGCACTCATATAGAGCATATGTTCAAATTAAACCACACCTACCTGACCTAGCTAGCTA